>NC_061525.1:16225000-16340000 GCF_022379125.1 Scophthalmus maximus
TATATTATATATTCATTAACATATACAGTATGCACACACACACAAACACACACATATGTATGTATGTTAGTGTTTTTCTGAAAAACAGTCAAAAGCCTGTGTGTGTTTGCTTGTTGGATGTATGAGTGTGCGTGTGTGTGTGTGCGTTTGTGTGTGTGTGTGTAGACTGTATGCATTATGCAGAGCTAGGAGAGCCTTGTGCTATAAATAAAACAGGGCTGCAGTGTGCTCACTGGCGGAATAATCTATCTGACACTATGGAGAAGGAATGGGGGAGACAGAAAGAAGAAGAGCTTGGAGAGGGAAAGAGTCAGGCAGGATGCAAGACAGGTGGAGATGGAGGGAAGGGCAAAGGGAAATGAAAGAAAAGGAAGGAACAGGATTAAAGGGCAGAGCTGGAGGGAGAGACACAGAGCTGAGGGAGAAGAGGATGAGTGGTTTAGCGCAATGAAACAGCCAAAAGTCATATTCAAAAGGGCATTTATGTCTTTCTTCAATATTCCCTTGGGTTATCTGCCAAACGCGCCTGTTTCAATCTTTGTCTCGTACATACAAGAAGATGTAGTCTTTCTGTTTGTGCTCCTCACACCTGTGTTGAGCGGGTCCTGCACAAGTGCTATTGAGAAAAATGTCAAGACCTGAACTGAGGAACTGAGGTTTTGTTAATGTTGATTCAAAAACATGTGTATTATATCTGAAGAAAATATTTGTACTTAACTGACATATGTGTCGTAATTTGTCCCACTTCAAGACTTTACAAATATATACGATTATAGGTAAATTATTTGTTGTTCAAGGACAGATGGACTGTGTGAGTCAAACCAGTGACAATGGTTGTTTTTGCTCTGTCCATTCATTTCATGATGAATTTCCATTCTAAAGGAAATTCAAAGTCAGCAGGGTGTTGCAGTGTGTCGCCTCACAGGAAAAAAGAGGTTCTGGTTTGATCCCTGGTTCTGCCAGGTCATATCTGTGTGGAGTTGCATGTCCTCTTCGTGGATTTTCCCAGGGCTTCCTCCATCAGTCCAAAGACATGCAGGTCAGGTTAATTGGTGACTCAAATTGGGTAAATGATTAGGTCATTTGTCTCTGTGTCACCCCTGTGATGGACTGGCAACCTGTCCAGAGTTTACCCTGCCACTCGTCCAATGTCAGCCGGAGCTGCTCCAGCTCCACCATGCCCGTCAGAGGCTGAGTGGTATAGATAGTGGATGGATGGATGCCTTTTTATAATTCAGCACACTTAATGTGTAATAATCTACAAATGAGAATCATGTTAAGCCCTCCTTCTAAAATCTCTAGATTATAGAGATCATACATTATACATATTCTTTTCAGTATTTATGGACAAGACATCCAACTGTTTAAACCTCTGCCTTTGTGTGTTTCAAAAAGCTGCATATAATCTAATAAGTGAACACCTTAAAAATAAAGAAATAACTCAAAATGCCTGACTTCTCTTAATTCACCCTTTCTTTTCCAATTGACTGCTCTCCTTGCCAGGTCATGGAATTAAAGGGTCAGATGATCCATGTGCCCGAGTCCTGCTCGCTGATGTTTCTGGGCTCGCCACGTGTTGATAAATTGGAGGAGCTGATGGGCAGGGGCCTCTACCTCTCAGATATCCCCATCCATGATGCTACGCGGGACGTCATCCTGGTGGGGGAGCAGGCCAAAGCCCAGGATGGCCTGAAGAAGAGAATGGACAAGCTTAAGGTAGAATTGCAAGGGTTATGGCAGATATGGCGCCAATTTTGAGTGGGATTGGTCAGATTCGCATTTCGATTTCACTGAAAAGAGTAGAATAATGACGATAATGTTATATTTTGGTTGGGTCTGTATCAAATAAGCATGTTTACACAACGATTAATGATAGGAAATGGGGATTGGTCAAGAGTTTAGGAAGGATAGGTACTGGTGAGATACAACTGCACCGGTCCCCCGAATCCCAAGGTCGCATAGGCCACATCTCTCATATATGCGATAGAACATTTAGCAGTCAGAACATTGCATAGTAAAAGTACAATTACGACAGACAGTGTCCAGTGCGTCCTATGGTTCTCGATTATTGGCGAACCAATCAAAATGACAAACGACAACACTTGAAAAAGTGAAAACACATAGACTATTCAGTCTGTTTTGGGGTGTGAAAGCACACGCTGGTGTCAAATCCAATGCACCAGCTGTAGTGACTGTTGAAATCTCAGTGTTGCCTGTTCATATCCAGTCTGGCTGAAAGATCGTGGCTCCTGGGACTCGCTCTTATAATTGGCTTTCAAAGTACCCTTGAGCAAGTCACAGAGTCCTGACCCAATCCAATATGCATCTGCTCACTACATCACTCGCTCACCACAACTACTCCCCAAGGGCCACTGTTATAAATAGCTTTATCTTAGTCGACATGCTGCTTGAACAATAGCACTGCATTGGACAGACTTTGCATTAACAAGCTCGCCTTTAGACATAAAAAAAGCATATACAGATACACGCAATCAAAAATAAATTAAACTTAGGGCTTGATAATTATTGCAATATACATTTGTCTTCAATAAGCTTATATATATTGCTCAAGCATGGTGAGAAAAGTGTCTGTCATTTTCTGCACTAGACTTTAAAACCACAATTTCACTGTCTGGGTTCCTCAACTTTCATCCGGGAGTCTTTTAAACTCATAGGAATTATGAATAATTTGAGATTTATCGTGAAAAATATCTGTATTGACTGATTTTTCCTATTGCGATAATATTCATGGCCATATCACAGAGCCACAAATACATTTATACACAGCAGCAGTTTTAATTTGGAGCAGTACTCCCACACTTCAGCGCTGCTTTCATCTGTGCCTTCATCATCTAAAGCAAGGCACAAGGAACAAAACCCCTCAATCTCCGCCTCCTCTGCGTCTTCCTCCTTTCACAGGCCACGTTAGAACGGACTCACCAGGCACTGGAGGAGGAAAAGAGGAGAACGGTGGATCTCCTGTACTCCATCTTCCCAGGTGACGTGGCGCAGAAACTGTGGCAGGGTCAGCCGGTGCCCGCTCGCAAATTTGATGACGTCACCATGCTGTTCTCGGACATCGTGGGCTTCACGGCCGTGTGCGCCCAGTGCACGCCCATGCAGGTCATCTCCATGCTGAACGAGCTTTACACACGCTTCGACTACCAGTGTGGCATTCTGGACGTTTATAAGGTCAGTGGACGGCAAGACGCACCCGTCCGCGCCATGTGATGCATCACAGTAACACTGTGGCCGGGACACAATGGGATATCAGCTAGGGAGGGAGTGTGATTCAACAGGAGGGTCAGAGGCCGAGCATTGCTTGAAGAATATAATGGTTAGTGTGAACAGCTGTGCAGAATGAGGTCACATCATCAAAGTGTAACTGTTTTCCAGAAAGTTACTGTTTCCCAGAATGGTAGAGCCTGTGTTTCTTGGGGTCTTTAAAGTGTTATCACTTGGGTTGGATCAATCTAGCCTTTAGGGCGTGTCACTGTGTGTGTGTGTGTGTGTGTGTGTGTGTGTGTGTGTGTGTGTGTGTGTGTGTGTGTGTGTGTGTGTGTGTGTGTGTGTGTGTGTGTGTGTGTGTGTGTGTGTGTGTGTGTGTGTGTGTGTGTGTGTTTTGGAAATAGTAACTGATTAATGGCCAGTCTGTGGGAGTTTAACAAAGTTGTGTCAATATTGTCCGTCCGACAGTGTGGCATTGGGCCCTAGTTAAAGTCATCGCTGCAGTCTTTCCCTCTCTCTACCCTCACCCTCTTTCCATCACATCAATCTTTCTCTTCGGGTTTTGCCCTTTCCCTTTTTTTACCCTTGTCTCGTAGAAGTGTATCAGATGTCCGGAGAAAAGGAAGAAGAGTTACACAGATGAGGGCCGGCAGATTGAATTATATGTAGGAGGGTTTATGTGCGTAGCAGGGGGGAGATGGATTGTGTGCGAAAGAGAAAGCAGGAGCAGGATTGCGCCTCAATCTCCTCACCACATATGGTCGCCTCGTTGATTGAGGAACCCATATGTTGCCATTGCCATGGTTACTGTCGAAACAATTTAGCCGGTGGCAAGCCTAAATGAGGGCAGTTTGTCTCCTAGTTCTCTTTTCCCTCTTTTTTTCTCCCCCTGTGCCATTTACTTTGGAGTCTTTATAAGGACTGTGTCAACTGTCATGACACGTAGATTACTCGTTCAGCGGAAGGATATATGGCAACGACACCCTGAAAGTTGGCTTCATTGACATTTGCTGTTCTAGCTTTGACTGCTTGAAACAAGGAACTTGCTACACAACTGTACTCTCTGGTTTAGTGAGCCCCAAGTCTAGGAATTACTCAGTTTCATGGCTTTCTTCTTAAATGAATCTGTGCATGCAGCTGCTGTTTACTATCATTCTATCAAAAATAATATCTATTGGGAATAAGACCTCCCTTGTTGTTGTATAGTCAACCATTTAGGACCGGAACGAAGTGCTGCGTTACAATGAAAATTCACCATGCATGCAAAATTTCCAACATTTTGCCCTGTCTACTGTTTTCCCCAAATGATCTTTAAAATGGGTGAATGCCTTTCATCAATTCATACAATGCACCTGCTGCTGTAAATAGAGTACTGAAAACTACTGTATCAGCTGTTTTAAGTTTTAAGTTTATAAAGTATGAAAGCAGCTTATGTGACAATACATAGTTAAGGTGAAGTCTCATTTCAGTCGACTTCAGGATTGACTTGTGTTGCTGATTGTATTATTTTTTGGGTGCTCTTTTCTTTAGACTGGATAAGACACAAGAGAAGGAAACAGACACATACAGTAGTTTGTTATATCAAAATGGGAATAAAGGAGCGATTTTAATCTCAAATACCTATTGGATATGGTGTACGAGTTGTCGAATTGCTGCGTCGTTCCACGCGTCAGCGTACTGTGTACTCACACTTGTTAACTCCAATGTCTGCCTCCATTTCTCCTGCAGATCGAGACAATAGGCGACGCCTACTGTGTGGCAGGGGGACTTCACAAGAAGGTCGACAGCCACGCGAAGCCGATTGCACACATGGCTCTGAAGATGATGGAGCTCTCCGAAGAAGTGCTGACGCCTGACGGGAGACCCATCAAGGTGAGTTGTCGTTCCTTCTCCAGCATGCGGTGGTGGAGGCAGTTTGTTAACTGGCGTGAGGCTGGTTGGGTACATACAAATGTCCGTGAGGTTTCTCTCTATTCTTTTCTCTCTGATCATTGGAAGGAACGAGTCTCCCCGAACCTTTTGAGATAAGAGAGGATGCTGTAAATAATCAGTTCATTGTTTTGTCTATAAAAGTGATTATTTCCAGGAGACCAGCTTAGAACAGCTTAGAATCTCAAATGTGCAATATGGCGACGAAAAAAAATAAAACCTTGACATTTGAGAAGCTAGAAACAGCAATTATTTAACATTTTTATATCAAAAACGAGAGTCGATCGCCAACATAGTTGCAATAGAGCAATATTGTAAACCTAACACATGGACATGTGCGTCTGCACGCCTGTCTGTGTCTGTGCTCCGTCTTTCTGTGTGGTTGACTGGTCCAGAACATATTTGTGTTGGGATTTGCACATTATTGACTTTATTTAAAAAATGCACGACTGACAGTCAAGGTTAGAGCACTACCAGGCCGTGTCGTGGCAGTTGCCGTGGTGAAAAGAGAATGCATTAGTGATGGCCCTGGGTTTGCGTTGTGATTGACATTGATATTTTGGTGTTGCAGATGGATTGATAGGTTGATGAAAAGGTTAATATGGATGATATATTTACAGGAGACGTGAACTGACAGATGGATGGATGGTGATAAAAGTGATAAACTGTTTCCATTGTCATTAATATATAAATAAAGCGATAGGAAAAAAAAATTAGCAGTTAGCTTTGTGTTACTAGGGGCATGTGCTTCTAGAAATGTAATCGACGATTATGCACTTTTCCAGTTTTTCAGTTTATTTGATGGAACATATCACCACTCAGCCTGATCCAGCTTGTTAGTATTTAGGGATTAAAACTAATTTGAACCTTTTAGAATGCTAATAAGAGGGGCATAAAAAGCCACAAACTGTTATTCCTCATTAAATATGAATTTGCAATTGGCATCCCAGTTTTTGGATCTGAATAATAAAAAAAACTCCATTTATTATAATCTTTTATTTTATTTGTGATTAAAAAAATGCACATTTGCTTTTAAATTTTACAGAGAACTATAATAGCAAAAGATGCTGTGGTTTTTTTTGTGCACATGGGACCGACAGCTAACGGACCATGAGGAAATATTCGCTGATTTTTACAAAAAGTGTATCGGATTAAAATCGCTCACTGCCCCTTTAATGGGGCTACACACAGCATGTGTGGACACGTGATTATACGTGTTTGTGTTTGCTGTGTGGGTGAATGTGTGTGAAGTTTTGCGCTATTTATGAACCATATGCTTCTCCCGTGCTGCTTGATTGACACTGTTTCAGGAAACAAATGTGTTTACCCTTTTCTGTAGTTTATTTTTGGTGTCGCACATATATTATTTATTATTTTACTCTCGCACTGGACAGTATACAATATAACAAGTTGTCGTGGTTATATTTTTGCATGTTCTCAATGGGACACTCCAAACAGTTATGTAACTGAGTGTTGATCCACCTGCAGCAGGTTCTACTGTTGTCAAGACAAAATTAAAATTCAGTCAAGTGTGTAACTGCATCTAACATCTACTTACTATGTGGACTTAGATAACGGTTGTGACATGTCATATGCTGTGATACAGTTCATGTTACATAAATATCAATTCAAAACACCAACTGAGTGTTGGATGACTTCAGAGAGGGAGACAGAGAAAGAGAGGGAAGGCAAGAGGCACAACTGAGGGAGCTGAGTTAAAACCTCCCATGTTAATTCATTAGACGGAAAAGGGGCCACGGGATATCATTTATTTATATCCAGTCTCTGTCAAGGTCACCATCACTCATAGGCTCCACTTGGTAGCCATGGGTGCTTACTCGCAATCACTGCCACAAATATGAGTCAAAATCGTGACCTAGAATGAGTTACATTTCGTTTCTGGTCCAGTGAAACAGAAACCACAAAATGTAGCACGGCAACTGAGAATTGGGAGCGGTTTTAATTGTAAAGGGTGAATTAATTGCATTAATTCACCCCTTCACACAGATTCTTGGAGCGCTGCTATTTACCGCACTTTTTTTAAGTTTAGTGTCTTGCCCAAGGACACATCGACATGCGGACTTGGGGAAGCTCGGATCGGACGACCAACTCTGCCTCCTGAGCCACGGCCGCCCATGTCATGCCGATGTCCTGTTGTATTCAGTCATATTACAGGATGACACTGCTGTGATATGTTTTTCTCACGGTGGACAACTCTCAGGGAAGAGAAAACAACCCCGAAACAAGTGCACTGTTTTTGTCTGTTCAATTAACATCGGCTTTAAACTACAATGAGCTGTTGTCACAGGAAATGTGATGAAAGGAGTGATGAAAACATGTATGTACAACTTACATTAAATGGACTTGGAGCGAAGCGCCTTAGACAAGGTGATTTTCAACGTCGGGAGACATTGTTCAACATTGGCTGTTGGTCCTTCCATGGAATTTGCTGCCCATGAGACATAAGACAAAAAGTAAAAAATAGGAAAAATGGAATAACACCAGCCTACAAGGTTTTGACTTGCTTGGAAATACACATAAAGAATGACGCAGGTTGGAACAAAACGTGTATGTGTGAGGGAGGCTAAGACAGATAGCCGCTGAGTAACAGACGGGACACTGTTCTGTGTTCTGCATTGTCCCCTTGTCTCAAAATAGAAAGGCCTTGCCAAGCATTTTTGGCCTGCTCTATCGCTCGCTCTCTCTTTCTCGCTGTCTTTTCTATCCCCCCTCTTTATCTTTTCCTCCCCACCTCCACTCTTTCCTCTGTAGCCCCTCTCTAACCCGGCCCTTTTCATTTCCCTCTGCAGTTTTCTCACTTTGCTTTCCCCCCCTCAGCTTTTAACCACTGCCCTCTGCTTTTCCATATATCGCTTCTCTCTGCGATGCTCTCCTCTTTCTTATCTACCCTCGCTTCATGTTGGTATGAGGGAGAGTTTTACAGATATTCGGCACTTCAGCATGATAAATGCTGCTCAGTGAGTGCACTCGACTCAAGCCAATGTTGCACTGTTATGCAAACCGGCATAAGAGCTGCGAGAGAGGACGGAGAGGCGACGTTTAGCGAGCGAGAAAACAGAGAGAGAGTGATCCAGGGACACGGAGATAAATATACAGCGGACGGAGATGTCAAGAGAGAAACACATACAGAAACCCGACATTGTCAGTTGTTTTCATCTGTGTCACTGATTTGATTTCAGGCCTGTAGCAGTCGATACCAGTGCTTATTATTACAGACCTGTGACCAACCTTCAATCGTTTTCTCTGCGTTTGCCAGCACCGTCAGCTCAGTTCCCATTTTCTTCTCTCACATCATTGAAATATGCAATCGCCTTTCTGCTCACATGCTGATGTGAAGTTATTAAGGAAGCAGGTTAAGCATTGTAGCAGGTGCTAAATCAATAATATACTGTAGCAACTGTTCTGCCAGGGGCTTGACACAAAACTAAGAGTTGAGCTTTTGATGTAATTTAACATCATCCGTGCAAGAAGTAATACTTTGTCAAACGCAGGACCCGTCAAACCCTGGGCACGTAACTAATCATTATTTTCTTTATTGATACAGAAATCCTAATATTTTCTCTGTCCTCCATGGTGTTATTATGTTCAGATTATGTTGCAATGGTTTTAGATAAGTGTTGATTCCCCTGCGTGTCGGCTTAGTCGGGAGCATGGCGTGTGTGTGTATCAACAAAGCATGGACGGATCCTCAGCAAAATTGGTGGGAATATCTCTCGATCGCCAAATGATTAACTCTTGGAGCTCATCGGTCGGGGTTGGGAGTGGGGGGGGACGTGCACACTTTACGCTTGTACAGAGCAGGGCCGGTGTTGAGATGAGGTCTGCTCAGAATTTGTACGCTTGTTGCGCGACCATTTACAGAGAAAGCCGTATCAACCGGGTTCATGCCAAAGCCTGCCTTCCTGCTGCACACAGCTCTACAATGAAATAAAAAATATATGTATATAGTATACGTACCTGCAGGGTATGCCCCTGCTATGATTTTCATTATTGTAATGCTATGCTGAATTTTATCGCAGGGACAGCTGTTTCTATTACCCGACCCATCCCCATTTCCCCCCCACCTCTGTTTAATGCAATACAGTTCATCAGCAGCACAAATGACATCCTCCAATCAACCCCTCTCTTAGACATAAACAGAACATTGCAACCTTCATAAAAGTGTCGTTATTTGTAGGACTGTTGTATTTGACTGCCTTGGATTTATCCAGGTGTACCTAATAAACTGCTACCTGAGTGACTGAAACAACGCTGACTCTATATATACATCTTCCTCCTCACTCTCTGCCCCAGCCTATCTCCATTTTTGTGTCCTCCTGTCGGTTTGGCCAGAGGCTGGAATGTGATTTGTTGTCTGTGCTGCCGCACCATTTCATTTACCCATTGGCTCGCCGAGGACCATGTGCGTTTGGATGCTGACTCACAGCAAAAACAGGAGGGGAAGGGTGTTACTGTGTCTGTGTTTTGAGACTAAGAAATAAAGAGGAGAGTGGGCGCTGGATATAGATTTGTTTGTGTGTCTGTGAGTGGTTGTCCGTTGTAGAGACAGACAGCAGTTGCATGGCCATCTGTAAGCGGCTACGCTGAAAAATAGGTCACGGTGGTGCAGCTACCGGCCCGTTCTCTCTCTGGCTTTCTGTCTCTCTCGATTTCGTTCTGACGACGTCTAGGTTTCTCCATCGAATGACACATACTTTCTCTCTCTCTCTCTCTCTCTCTCTCTCTCTCTCTCTCTCTCTCTCTCCCTGTCTCCATTGTCTTTCCTTCTGTCTTTCCATCCGTCTGTTCTCTTTCTACCTCACTACCCCCATCGCCTTTTGTTGCCATGACTACCTCGCAGAGTGCTGGCATGCACACAGTGGTGTTGGTTACCAAGGTGATAAGATGCTCAAGTAGACCTTTGGAAAATCTCCTGGGTTCCACTGGCTATTGTGTGTGTGCGCACATATGTGTGTGATCGTGTGTGTGAGAGAGAGAGAGTGTCTGTATTGTATATGCGATGACTCGTTCCCATGAAGTGGAAGAAATCATTAGTTGGTTCAAACAAAATAGCCTTTTGTGCTGCGGGAAAGGCAGCGCATCAATGGATGTCATCAGTTCAGTTCAACGGGGCGATGTACTTCATTAACATTCACAACGTGGTCAGGTGTGTTGTAGTGGTAAAGGTTAGTCATCCTGGATGACAGGACGGATTAAACTCACGTGAGTCTGCTCACGCGGCGGCTCGCAGATCTTCAGTAGGTTGGGACTCAAAGTGAGACGAGACCAGGGCTCCAACTACTTAGGCTTTTTAAATTATCAATTGAAGCATCGGCTGACTATTTCCTTGATTGTGATGTGGGGAAATCTATTATGATTTCTCAGGTTTCAAAATGAGATATTTAATCTGCACAAAGAATAGTTGAGAAACCAGAGTTAGCAAATTTTTTCGCAGCCTGCTTGACTTAAATAGTTCATCCATTACAAAAAAATGATTGCGGCTCACATTCCAAACTGTATTGATGGCTACATAGTAACCAAGCTGCAACAGGAGCCGCATAATTCCCATTTTCAGGCCAAGGACAGCATTTTCAAGAAATATAATGGAAACAATATTTCGACTGTTTCTACTTTTTGAATCCTGCTGAATTGCATTAATCTCTCCCTCTCTTTTTCTTTTTCTCTCTCCACAACCGTCTCCCACCACCTTCCTCCTCCAGCTGAGGATAGGCATCCACACGGGCTCAGTGCTGGCAGGTGTGGTCGGGGTGAAAATGCCACGTTACTGCCTGTTTGGGAACAATGTGACACTGGCCAGCAAGTTTGAATCGGGGAGCCACCCGAGGTGCATCAACGTCAGTCCCACAACTTACCTGTAAGTACCTGCAGTATGCATATGTACAGACATTTTATCAGAAGATACTGTATATAATTATACATCACTTGATATTAGAAAATGTCTATGCTCTCTTCTCTCCTCTTCTCTACAGTTTGCTGAAAGACGACCGCTCTTTTTCATTTGTCCCCCGCTCACGCCTGGAGCTGCCTGACAATTTTCCCAAAGAGATCCCAGGGACGTGTTACTTCCTGGAGGCAGGGACATCTCACAGTCATGCCTCGTTGACCAGCTCTCGCTCTGCTCCCCCAGCCTCTATGAGGAAAGTCTCCTATAGCATTGGGACCATGTTTCTCAGAGAAACAAGTCTGTAGGCCTCACACGCAGACGGTGATGCACAAGTGTTCATTTTGCCTGAGGCTGGACATGCAGCCAACCGATCGCTCTGACCTTTGGATATGCAAATGCATCATGTGAAAACTTGAATTCCGGTCTGTGGGATGGCCTGTAGGAAACAAACTTAAACGAAGGCCATCATTAAAGGTGAAAAAGAACAACATGCCTGTATCTGACCTGTGCGAGGGAGACTTGGTTCAAAAGACTTGAGGAACAGCAACCGTGCTAGTCTCACATGGAGCCTTCCCCAGGGAAGTGTACTGACTAGTGAAGAAACCATACAAAACTTAATGTCCAGCTGGATTCTTCAGCTCCATACCTGGTGTCCAGCTCTCTCCAGTGGCCCTCTCTCCCAAGTGGTCCCCTTACCTGGGACTACAGGAAACAAACTCAGGGGAAAGCCTGGAGAGAGAGACCATTTACATGACCAGTGTTGCACTCATTGACATTGGAATTGCGCAAATAGAACACATCCACTTGCCATTCAACAAAGTGAATGCTGAGGAGTAAACTTTTGGAAGATGGTGACATTGACACAAACGTTTGCTGTGCCTCATGGCCTATTGTATAGGGAATACCACTGCTGATGAACACTACAACTCCCCTTCCAACTGTCCCTAAATCATGTCATGCTTTACCGAACACACTCCTACTGTATTGGTCGTCACATCCAGGGTGCGAGGTGGGTATGACTCAATCATGTGTCACGGGATGGCTTCGAACTCCCGACACCCGGCACGGGAGGCGGTCGCGCTACTAAGGGAGCTACAATGTTAGCATCAGCCGCAATTTCTTCTCTTAATGTACCGGCGAGTGAAGTGAATACACACTGTACTGCACAGCACTCAGAATTAAATCCCCCTTCCAAGTAATTGTGCTTGGTGACATTCTGAAAAGGTGTGCATTGATGAAGGCTCAAGGAACCAGGATCATTAGGTGTATTAGCCGCAATGTCATCTATTGTAAGCGCTGACAGTGGGTGGTCCATTTCGGTTTTTATAGACTGTTCACGTTACAGCGCTTTACTTAGTTTAAAAAATTATATTTTAAGTATTTTATATGCACTATTGGTGAAGTAGCAGTGATCACTTTGGGGGGGGGGATAAGTCACCAGAGGTGGGGATATGTAGACCAGAAAGGGGGAAATCCAACGCATCGCACCCTGGTTACATCCATTCGTCAACCCCATAGGACCAGCTGGTCGGGATGGAGAGAGACGGATGAAAAGGGGGTCATCAAAGGACAAATGCCAAAATCACTCAATGTGATTTCAGAGCCTTTTCTGCTTGTATCATTTAACCAACAAGCAAACCAGCCATGTCATCGCAGGCAATATGTTTAGGACTGAACATTACTCCCAGCTCAGTGCCTTGTTACTGCTCAAGTCCAGGCAAATACCAGATGGATTCATTTTAAATGTTTGAAAAGGATGAAAAAACACACAAGGAGCACTTCATTTATCTTATATTTCCACTTGTTCGAAGATATTGTTCTGACATTAATGTTTCATTAGTCTGACGGAATGACATGTGCCAAAGTTCATGAGCCACATTTGAACTCTTGGTCCTGCAAGTCACAGGTACCCTATCCCAGCCAGCCACCATGAGTCCTTCATTTCGAGAAAGTCATGATCAGCTGGCAAAATAAACCAAGTGCTCCTCAAAGAGATCAAATATTTGAAAGGTTATTCATCAGTTTTTGTCCCCATCAACCAATAATAAACCCAATATAGTGCTAATAATATACAACTACTACAATATACTAATTGTTCAAGTAGTCACAGTATGCACGATTGACATGGTTCATAATCTTCTTTAATATAATAGCATTGGTTTTTTTTCATATATATGTATACTAGCCCCTTACAAATATAACTAACAGGATTGAAATTCACGTCTACTGGCTTATTGATAGACTGACGAGGATTTACCCGCTGGAAATATCAGGCCTTCCAAATAATTAAGCTTAACCAATAACCAAGACTTTGGATAGAAAATGTCAGGAGTTTTTGTCTCGGAGAATCTGAATAGAGTGTCGTCATAAAGTTCGACATGACAGGTTGAAGTTGGATAGTCTTTGAATATTTTACAGATTTGGCACATTTAAGTAATTACTTGATGTAATTACATTATATTCCAGCCACTGTTTTTCAGAAGTGAAGTTCAAATCAAATATCAAGTTTATTATTCAGAGTTTGAATAACTGGATGTTACAAGTCCACAGAGACATTCCTGGAGTCACTATTTTACATGTAATATCATTTTTTTTATGTAGATTAAAATATTTATATTATCAAAAGATACTTCTTCCAACATTGCTAACTTGTTGTTGATGTCCAAAACAAAGTACTGAAATAATCAAGAATGTTTAAGGCTACATCCATGCTACCATGTTTTCGTTTTAAAACGGCTTTTTAAAAATCAAAATGATCTTCCTCCACACAAGCGTTTTAGGTCCGTATCAGTATTAATCCTGTACGTTCTTACACACCTGAAAACGTATATCCCATGACAATTCTGGTACGCTGAGCTCTACTCGGTGGGTTGCTTAGTTACAGAAAATACTATAAAGTAAGAGCAGGGATTACTATTCTTGGAGCGATGATGAGGTGGAACTAGTACTTAAAGTAAGTGTTTACAACATTTTGCATTCACTGCTGGTCGTCGAGTCGTGTCTGATGAGATCCAACCATTTTTGCCCGTCCATACTACAACGCAGCCCCGGAGTTTTCAAACCAAAATGGGCCCAGCAGTGTTTCCAACCTTCTCAGTTTCAGGCACTCGTTAACTCTGGAGTAGTGCAGACGGCAGACGTGAATGTAGCAGCAGTGATGCATTAAAAATGTAATACTTTTATGTGGATGTAGCCTAAAACAATCTAAGTAATTGTTGAAAAACCTGAAATGGGAAGAGCATGTTGCAATTTCACTACATCTTGCCAAATGTCTTATTGGGTGCTGAACCTCCAAAAAGATGTGCCAATTTAATTCCCACCAGCACAAATCAATCTCGCATTTGTGAGTAAAGGTTTGTTTGTGACACATAAACTACAGACGACATCTGGCTGTTTTCACATTTATAGCATATTCTGTTAAGGAACTGAAGGCAAAGAAAAGCAAATTTGCTAATGAAGAAAACACAATTATATTTTTGAGAATATTTTTTATGGTATACCCCATACTTAAAAAACATTCCCTATAAACAAAAATATCTAGATCCAAATGCTCATTGTTTCCTGTCCCTTAATATATATATATATATATGTGTCTGTGTATATATATATATATATACTATGCAGTATAGAATTAACAATAAGCCTAGTCAATAACACCACCTAAAGATAAATCTAACCAGTTTTTAGCATAACAATATCAAAGAATTGTGACTGAGTCACAAAATGCATTAACTCTAGTTAACTGCCATTGTTTAGTGATTTGGTGACTTTGCAGTTCAGTGAAAGGGGCGAAAATGAGTGTGTCCACCCGGATGTCATGTTAACCTATTGCTGATCTGAGCTGGGAGCCATCTTGCTTAATAAACATAGGGAGGGTCAACGATTGACCAACAAACCAATACCCAGACCGGCATCTACAGTATATAACCTTTAAATGCAAATCATTTCCTGAGACAAAAAAATCGATAACAGTCATATTTTTTTAAGCTTCTGTAGAGAACCAGAATCTGGAACACCCACCTGTGACAGTGAAACATATACTGTATATGTTTAAATCAGAGGAGTAGCTCTTTGACCTATCTCCTCGTAGAAACACTGACAAAAGTCACTTCAGTTCAGTCCAACTCGCAGCTAATCATCAAGTCAAAATTCATTTCACAAATGTTCGACAGGCCACGTTGGCCATTTTATAAAAATATTAAATATTTATATTAAAGTAGCTCTGTTTTAGTTTGATCAAAATTCTCAAATGGTTAAACCAGAAAATGACAAGTAACCTCAAACTGCAGGGCTCAACATCCACATACACTCCGGTCCAGGAACCAGGTAGACAAGATTAGATACATGTATTTGAAGAATGATGAGAAACAAACCAAACACGACGACGGAGCGCACGCACCTGTGGGAGAGGTTTATAGAGTTTTATTTTAAAATTGGCCTCAAATATAAAGATGTGTAATCAGGGATTGGCGGTAGACACTGTTTTAACATAAGTGAGAGACATCTGAAGAGACTACTAAGAGCAAGGGGTCACTCTCGTCCGGATTGAATTCATTAGCAACCAACTGCCTTAGTTACATCACAGCTCTTGTGAGATCTCGCAAAAAAAAGTACAACCTTCGAATGTCCCCCCATCTATGTCCTTTCCAGGGCTCCGTGAAAGCCTTTTTGACCACACAATTTGACTGTACAATTTCAAACGAAAGTGCAAACCGTGTTAAACCCACTGTGGGGGAAATGTGCCTGGACACTACTTTAGGCTTCTGTCCAGCAGTAAAAAAAAAAAGGAGTGTTCCCTGAGGTCCTTCGAACCCCTCCTAAGTGTGTCTGACAGTTGTGTTATTGAGCCTGGGGTAGGATTGTTCCAAGGCATGATTTCACATCATAGAGATGCTTCCCTACTGTCATCCCGGCACCATTCTATATTGCACACATGCATTAATGTGTCCTAGATAAATCCGTTGTAGCATCAATGTGGCGTTGGTGTCATTTACACTCAACTTCAGCCGTGCCTGAGTTCTGCGTCGAGGCTAAATAAAGGACGTTACAGCAACGTTACACCCACGCAACTTGTGTCCAGTGCTCATGTCTCCAAGCGTGTGAATTCATGGCATAATATTAGACGTTTGGTCCGATCTTACAAGTCGTACTGATGCGTAGGTGTTGCAGGTACTGGCCCTCTACAATCTTGTTGTCAGGTAATGGACCATTGAACTGCAGTGCATACAGTGGGTGACTTACACATACACAGATACACGTCACTGTGGCAATACAACCAAGCTATACTGTTCGAGCTGTGTCAAACGGTGAACACACGCGTGGTCGTAAGGGTTAGGTGAGTGTGGGTGGGACCGGTGTCCAGCCAGACGAAGCCAAATACATCCATAACTCCCCAAACCGTGTCTGCCGGTGTGAGTCTGTTTGTGTGTGTCAAACGATAGGAGAAGATATTGAGTTTGGCAATATACAAGTATACAATAAAGGTCTACTTTACCTGTAACAAATCTGATATATTTGATATATTCAAACTGAAACGTGGAAGTTGTCATAAAAAGATATTCTAGATTACTTGTAATCAAATTATTGATTCTTTTCCACTGTTTGTTTTCTATTGCAGCCAGTACATCATGTCAGTATGTGTGTCATCTGAAGCTGGGCTGGTTTTTGTCTCACAAACCCCCCCTGCCCTCATGTAACGTCCTTTTTTTCAATAGTCAAAGAACATTTTTTTTTCATTGACACTATTGTAATATTTTTCATTCTATCTCACATTTCTTTGACTTAATGAGCATGGCACTGTCATTTTTTATTGAAAAATAAAATTGCTTAAAGTCTTTTTTTTCCCAGGTCATCGTTATAAACGGTCTTGTTGCCAAGATCAAGTTCATCCCCACTGTTACAGTACAGGGTGTCTGCTCCCTATTGGTCGAACATTAGCCTTGTTTTAACAGTGGAAACAAACAAATGATTGATGCTTGATGGCCATGTCCAGGGTCCTCAATGAAAAAAAAAACTTCCAGAAGGATGCACATCACTCCGCTGATCGTCAATCTGTAAACATTAATCCACATGAGAATGGTATCTTCTGTAACATTTGTTCTGCAGTTTAGTGTAAAACAAATTCAATATTTGTGACAATAATCATGATTTTACTGGGATCCCTCTCCCACACTTCACTTTTGCAGAAATCTGGTCATTGTTTTGTAACTTTGTGTCATGTTGCAGACATACAGAGCTGACCCTGGACATGAGGCCTGTCGTTGGGATCAGGTGAATATGTGGAAGAGGCTTGATAAGAGCTGTTGGTTTCTGACTGACATTAAGGGCACATCTTCTGTCTTATATGATGTAAATAAAAAAACACCAAGTATCTTTAATAAGGAAGAAAGACTTGTGACTGTTTCTGTGTATACATGCCATTGATACATATGTATGTATATATGAATGAATGTCTGTGTGTGTGTAAAAACAAATCATATTCACACTGTATAGATCCCCATAATAGCATAATTTCTTTCTCCATTTTTTCAGTGATAGACCTAGAATTCAACATATTCGTCAAGTGTGTGTACATCACACTTCACCAATTTATCCTGGAGACAGAAACATATCAGTGCATCCACAGGCTGGATTAATGAAACGCAGTGCCAGACTGTTCCAGATGAATCTCGATCACTATTCAGAATTAATCAGAAGATCATGATTTGTTGGACCAGGCAATATATATATATTTTTTTTGTTGGTTTGTTTGTTTATTATCTCACTTAATCAGAAGGACGTGCTAGCAAGGAGGCTAAAACCCATGGGTGCTGGCGTCTGTCACTAGCACGTCTCTTGACTTGAGGTCTACACACACTGCACAGCACTCGACTTACTGGCCGCCGCTGAACACGCCCCAATGCATACCATCATTCTTTATGGTCTATTTGACTCCACATGGGACCATAATTTACAAAATGAACATCATGCTGTAATGAAGAAGACTTGAAACTCGCGGTTAAAACCATAAACTCAGGTGAGAGGTAGAGTCATTTTCTCATACTTCTATAGAAACAGACTTCTTTTTCGCAACCAGTGGAGTCGCCCTCTGCGGGTGATTCGAGAGAATAAAGGTTTCAGGCGTGGTCTTGATAGCACAAAGATGAAGCGTTGGGGATCACCTCACTGCTGAAGACCTGCACTCAAAATGTTATGTATTGTGTATTTCCACAATTCTACCTAAAGCACAAAAACACAGAGAAAATTCAAGCGGACGAGATTCGTGTCCTTTAACTCCCGAGTCAGGTTGTAACGTAAAGCCACTGATGTCGAGTCAGAGTGAAGATTATCTAAGCCTACTGGGTAGTTTCAACGTCCAGAAAGGATGCTTTCAAACTGTGTTGATGATTTACAGCCTGTATGCGAGGTGCAAAATGAAACTGGTTGCCATGTAAACTACCAGAAATGAGCAGGGTTTTTTGCCTTCGAAGGTCAAATAACATTTAAGCCAAAAGGCTGGAAAAAACGTTCAGTGACAATTCCAATGGTGCCGTTCATTTTGCTCCCATGTATAGGTTATCTATTCAGCTTCATGCTCTTCTCACCTCATTCCTCTCACCCACCAGGGCCTCCTCCCTTTATCTTTTACCCCCCTCACACCATCCATGTATGCAAATATGCCTCCATTACATTAATTGGCTCTAGGGGAGTTTGAATATTTCACATGGACAATCCTCAGTGCATGTACGGGTGAGTATGGGCCGTGGCATAACATCGCACAAGCTAAGGTGGTAATGAAAATTATACACCCACACACACACACACACACACACACACACACCCACACACACATTAACATGTTTGGTATGGCTGAATGCACAAAGGTCATGTAATTTACACACGGGTCTGTCATATTAGCCAAATGAAGCGCGCCTGAGTCATGGGGGTGCTGACAGTATTCACAGTTCGACATGGAGTTATGAGGGTGGTATGGGATTAGGGTGTGTGTGTGTGTGTGTTTGTGTGTGTGTGTGTGTGTGTCAAACAGACCACGCTGCATCAAAATGAATTGTGCAGCCATTATTCGTGGTTTCATCTGCAGAGGAGATATTCACTGATTTCTCTCTGTGAAGACTGCATTGAAGATCACAGGGTGTGCTCACATGTTACTTTAATATTACCAGGAGAACCTCTGCTGTGAGAAGTGGCACAGATTGACCAACACCTTCTTTTGACCATAAGCTAACAAAATGTTTTTTTTATTACTGTATTTCTTGATTTTGTTTTTGTTTCGTTTAAACAATATTGGGGCCTTTTTTTTCTTAATATTGGAATTTATTTCCCAAGATGTTAAAATAGTCAACAACTTGAGAAATACCGGTAATCCCTCTTTCTGAGAGTTTTGTGATTTTTTTGGTAGCTATTTGTTTGTGAAAGCACAGTGGATTAGCTTCATATATACAGTACAGATATGATTATGGATATTCTCATCTAACTCTCTGGAAGAAAACATACACACATATTTCCCCAAAACCTAATTTCCTGTTGGGGGTTGTAAAGATCATAGACAAACAAAAGCTATGGCGGTTGACATTGTTCGCACAAGAGTGAAGTGGTGCTGAAGCAATCAGACGATTAATCAATTAGTCCATTGATAAAAACAAATAAATTGCCAACTATTGATTAATACATTACGTTGCTAATAGTTTAGCAGACGTACCAAACAGTCCCTAGTTCCAGCTTCTCAAATGTGGATATTTGTAGATTTGGTTAAAGTGATGGTTGACACACACACACACACACACACACACACACACACACACACACACACACACACACACACACACACACACACACACACACACACACACACACACACACACACACACACACACACACACACACACACACACACAGTTTTCTTGACAAATAGATTATTTGAGTAATTAACTGGCAGACTAATCAGTAATGTTAAGGCCCAAAGCTGTTGCCTGCCACTGTTTGGACTATAGGAATTAAGGTTATAATTTTCAGTAGCAGCCCACTTGGTGTGGTCATGTGTACCAAGGGGATTCACTTTGCCATATTTGACAGCAAATGAGGACAGAGCAGGGGCAAAAAAATAAAGTTCCACATGAAACAACAACAGTGTAAGATGCAGCACAAACAGGTGATCAAATAAAAAAGAGAAGAAACCTTAGCAACAGATGGTTCAAAGTCGTGACCATGTGACCTGCATTAGACTCACATGCATGTTGTGGACATGTAGATGAAGATATATGAGGATAGGACTGACCTTCATCTTCCTCGTGGTTTTTGTTTGGTCATAAACTGTCAGTCACTCTGGCTGATGGGGCGTGTCCACACACATGCGGGCACACACACGCCAGCCAGCAAGTGTGTATATCTGCGTCTTTGTGTCTGTGTGTGTATTTTGTACACCCCCGAGCGGGTGTGGTCCTCAATAATGAATCACTGCTGCCCTCCCACTTGTTTTCCTCTTTCATCTGTCTCTCTTTCACATCCCTCCGTCCTCTTTCATCCAAAACCACGTCCCTTCTCATTCTCAGCACACGTCTCTATTATTGACGTCTTTCCATATTGTTTTTCACCCCTTCATTCAAAAGCCCAGTTGGACATTTCACACAAGGTTCCATGATATCGATTTACTTTCTCCCCCCAAGCCTCTCTTTAAGCACGGCTGTTACAGTAATAACAGATTTTTTTGTGTGTTTACAATGACTTTGGATGACATCACTGTTTGAAGAATAAAAAACAATTAAATTATACTGGTGGTCTCAGAGTTTTGAACCATAATATACAATCCATTTTGGGGGAAATATCTAGACAGTGATACGATTTTCTATTGTGCTGGCATAAAAAATACAATGCCACTTGTAATGAGGGGAAAATTTTAATTTTTACATTAATGGGTCAAATGGCATTTCGTGAACAAATCTAACAGATATATGGTCGTACACTCATTTTCACTGGGTTCTGGGTGTGTAAGCGGTGACGGACCAACTGAAACCTCAGACGACTTTATCCCAAACAAGCAATAATCCACACATCCGGCCTCGCTCTGATATTTTCCACCAGGGCCACGGCAGTGGAAAAGAGATGAGCAGAATTGGGGATTAGTTTTGATCCATGCAAATTAAAAGATCACGGCGGCTACCTCACAGGGCTGTGTGAGTGGGCTGCCCTTTGCGTGAATCTGCATGTGTTTTCGTGTGCGTACGTACAAGTGTCTGTCGGTGAGAGCTCGTAACCACTTTCCCTCCCTGTTTGCCTTTTATTTTTACCATAAATGCTGCGTTGCGTCTGTGTGGACATTTGATCCTCATAGGGCGAGCGGAGTGATGCCTGTTTTGTAGGGCTGGACTATGAAGATATATTCTTCCTAGATGTCTCTGCGGTGGCTGATATTTGAAATCCTTGTTAATCTCCGTGATCAGAGCCTAATATCTCCTGGACAACATTTTTTACCGACAGGATTACCAGAAAACACAACATTAACTCAAGTGCTGCGGCACACATACTGTCTACTGCCCCGGAAAGCCTGTTTTTTCTTGATGTTCTTATGCACACTGGAATCAGATGTATTTTGTATAAGAGCGTTGCATCCTTTATTTTCTCAGAGCTGAATAATACAACGCAAGCTGACTACCCGTGTTGACTCACTTCACTTCCCCCGTGACTGACCCGACAATAATCAATTTCAAAGGGCAGTTTGAGGGTTAAGACTTTTGGTTTTGAGGGGCCTTTGGTTGGGATGGTTAAGGTTAGGGGTAAGGGGGGGTTAGGGAAGGCATTTTGGCAATAAGTGTCCTCACAACTATAAACAGACAAGTGTGTGTGTGTGTGTGTGTGTGCATTGTTGTGAGTGTGATTCAAGGACACGCTCTCCGTAGCCTCCTACTTCCTGGAACATCGTGTAACTTCATTACCACGCTCTCATCAGATCCTCATTTAGACCAATCAGATTGCTCTGTAATCTAATCAAGTGGCATAGATTATGGGAGAAACCCATTATTACTGCAAACACGCAGCTGATTAGAGCAGCGATGCAGCACCTGCCGTCTGTTGGTACATCCGCGTTCAGAGACACACTCTTCACTGAGCCCGTGTGGGATAACACTTGGGGACAGTGGATATTACACTATATTTCACTGTCTTTGGTTTTTACTGTGTCCTCAATTTTGCAAACCTCCTGATAAATAACCAGCTCCTGTAAAGTGATAAAGTTGGAGTTATGAACTCACTGTGGTCTGTGTTTGTGTCTCGTTTCACCAACAGTCAGCTCTCCCCTTTGAGTGGAAGAGCAAGAACATTATTACTGTAAAGGTATTTCAGTAAATAAAAGATTGAGTGTAAATACGTTTGGGTGAAGCGGGAATGAGTGGTCGAGAGAAGTAAAGACAAATGCGGAGAGATGTGAAGAATGAAGAGTGAAAGGAAGAAAACAAGAAACACCACTACACAAATCTAAAGTACCTGTCAAATTTTAATGGGACTCCCATTGGATAAACACACTTTGCACTACTTGTTATCTGTGGAACAAACTGTTCCAACTGCCAGAAAATGATCTTAGAGAGTATTTCTCATCCGTTTATGACAAGTTAGGCAAGAGGCAGGCCGGCAGCTATAAATGAATGGTGGTGGAGAGATTAATGAAGAAATGAATTTAATCGTGTTCAGTTGGCTCCAAAAAATACCACCGCAGTTTAGTTGACACGTCCAGGGAGAATCTGGCAAAAGTTATTTTCAGTCCAGATATGTCCGTCTCGAGATCACTGACCGTGGAAAGACATGGACTGCACCGCACCGACCCTGACTCGTGACACCCCCAGGTTTCTGCAACGATTGGTTTGAAGCAGGAGTATATCTGAAGAGGTGAGGTGGAACGGACGATCTCCAGGATGTGCTGTGAGACAGGTCGGTCAGGGAAACACGCAGACAAACTTTCTTCTTCCTCAGCCTCAACATCTTCCTTTAGAATTCTTTTGAAATTGCCCCCACGTGAAAAATACCAAAGAAGTCACATGCATCCTTTAGCTGAAATTGCGCTATAAATGCTGCGCATCACACAGATTCAAGTAAAGTGTGAAGGCTGGGTGCTTTGTCTATATCAGACACAGTTTGAAAATATGTCAATTTGCGCCAAAAAGACACGTCTGCAGAATTCAAACCCTCTTCCAAAAAAGACAAATTCAATTTTTTACTCAGGAAACAGTCTCTTGTGTATTTTTCCTGGATATTAATTTTTCTCTCTTTCATGGACAGTTTGATTGCAACATTGATTTACTATGTGAGGAAAATAACACAAGATTCATAAATTATACCAAGATTAAAGTGAAAGCATTGGATTGGAATGTTCCCTCGCCGTGTTTCCCTCAATTCACCCTCTCCGTCCCTTCTCCTCGTCTGCTTCTTTTCAAATTTGAAAGGCTCAGGCATAGAAAACATATGCATAAACACATACTGAGCATAAACACATGATGTACCTTATGTAGTATGTAGTGTAATATTATGGACATCCATGCTTGTGCCCCTAGAAGTATGCGCAGAGTTTAAATACAGTTTAAAAGTAAACATTCCCCCGGCCTGTTTGACGTTTGACCTTTGTGAACTTGATCTATTCGTCTTCCTCAGCTGCAACAACAAGCCCAGAATCCTCACTGTATCAGTGTGTGTGAAAGGTTGTGTTCTGTGTGTGTGTACGTGCGTTTATCCACATGCAGATAAAGAAACTGATGGGAATTTATGAATGTTTTGATTTCAACCACAAGTGGTTATGAGAAGAAGGAACCTTCTAATCGTATTCAGCCGATGACCTGATAATTAAATGTGATCAGTGATCAGCTTTAAATGATGAATTGCTGTCTGCATTGCTTTTTGAATCCTCTCAAACAACAAATGATTTCATTTTAAATACTTGTGTGAAAATGTTAATGCTGTGAAGAACCGACCAAATGTCAAATGAAACGCATAGCTTCCAAGATTTGATAAGTATTGTCGGACGTGTGATCTGTGAACATCTTGTTCTGCAATCTCCTCGTTTTTCTCTAAAAGGTTAAATATTTGGACACTGGAGAGCTATGTGCGTTTTCATTTGAGAAATATGTTTCATTCGCTTGAGGCTGCAGCTCTGCTGCACTTTTGCACAAAAATCATTTTCTTTTTTTTATCTCTGAGAGCCAACGACCACTGAACGGCATTACGGGGAAAATGAACAGAAGAGGTCTTGCTCCAGAGCCACATTGTGGTACTGTTTCTGTGAAGACTTTGTTTGTTTGTCATTTTGCCTATAATAAGCATAAACACTCTGACCTTGATCATGCACATTTTTCGTGCTGCAGGTTTGGCTAAACTCCTGGAAGCCACAAGCCCCTTTTGTTTTGTAAAAAAAAAGGAAAAACATTGTACAAGGACATACTGCTGTTTAGATAAGGTTAATCCATCACTTTAAGAAGAGTGATAAGGTGGAAAATGCTTGTGTGTTGTTTTGTGTTCCTTAAAAAGATATCCTCATCAGAAATTATTAAGACAAAAATGCATACAGAAAAGTGTCATGTGTAAAGGCATAAAAGACAAGGCATAGATACTAAGTCTACAACTACTGACGGAGGTTTCTTGACTCAAGCTGGTTCAAGTCGGACATAAGTGAGTATGAGTGTCTAATACTGTCAGGTGAAGTTACTGTAGGTTGTCATATGGCAACATTGGTAAATAACTAAATTGGCACCTAGTCATTTCCCTTCCTGTCCACCTACACTGACACACGCGACTTTTTTATATGTGTGTGTGTGTGTGTGTGTGTGCGCTAGTGTACACACTAGCACATTTGTCTCCCACCCTCGAGTGACACATCATTTTTGGGGTTGATGCAAGATGGTTAGCTCCCATGGGACACTCACGTTGTTGAAATAGATCACACTAGTGTGTGTGTGTGTGTGTGTGTGTGTGTGTGTGTGTGTGTGTGTGTGTGTGTGTGTGTGTGTGTCGCAGCATGCAGGTGTGGATGTGGCTATGTTATTTGTGGATCAGCATGTATTTAATGCTTGCAGTGCATGGACGCAGCTGTGGATGTGTTGCTGAGTGTCTGCAGATTTTATAGTACACAGCATTTCAATCCACTGCACAGCAACTTTAAACTCCATAAACTTAAAAAAAAAAATCCTGAAGTACTTCAGGGACGTAAATCTCCAACAATCATAGTATATACATTTATATTTAAATGACCAAAACGTAATCAGTAAACCAAAAATCTAATCTATTGAGCTACACTACTAAATACAGTATAAATTTACTGTAAATACAAGCAACTTTAACAGGGGGCCAACAGTATGACAGTGGCTTCAGTGGTCAGAGTTGATATCTGTGTGGTAGAAGTATTTTGGGAATATAACCAGCTCTTCTCATAATTTCACGCAGATTGAAGTTTCTTTCAAGCCTCAGTCTTCAGCCGCTGCTTTCCACAGTGTGTAACGCCACAGAAGAAGATACTAGATACGACTTGTGTTTTTTCTGGTGTTAAATTGAAAATCCTTACTCTCAAAATCCCAACTATCGTTATTGATTCGGATAATTCTATTTGTTTCACTTTGTTTTACTTCAATGCCTCAATTTAACCACTTCTTCTGCTTCCCTCCGTTTCTCTTTTCTTCCCTTTTTCTCTCCAAGGAAACTGCAGTAAGTCTCCTGCCCCCCCAGCATCAGTTCCCTTGTGACTGATGCTAGAGTTCTGCCTGCAGCACTAGATTGCATTCGTGCAGATGGCTGGGAACACATGCACGCAAGCACGCACGCACGCACGCACGCACGCACGCACGCACGCACGCACGCACGCACACACGCACGCACGCACGCACGCACACAAAGCTGGCTGGATGTAGGTGCCCCAGTTACATATGGAAAATAGGGTCTGTGTGTGTGTTTGTCCAAAGATACGAAGATGAGTAAAATGCTCAACCTTTGAATATTTAGCGAGTTTTCACTGCTGGAAGGATCGGGTTTACGGTTAGGTTTTGGGTTTAGGGAAGCATCAGGATTATTAGGTTTAGCTTTGCATAATGCAAACACTCAGCAGATTACCTGATGTTGTCTGACGCGTAGAGCGAAATCAGTGAAAACTCACTCAATCACTCACTCTTTTAACTGCTCTGTACACTTTTTACAATTCATGAAAGCGCAGTTGACGGGCAGCCAATTTATTCCCTCAGATATTTCCTTCAAGTGGTTATGTGAAATTTAACAAAACAAGCTTTTGATTGGCTTGGTTTTTGAATTTGGAAACCAAAGGACACACTGAGCTTCCTTCCATTTATTGTCTGCGTGTTTTAGCCACAAGTCAAAGAAACATACAGAGTTTGTACCACTTTGGCTGGGCTCCATCTTAGTCTCAAGAGATGAATGTTAATATTTGCAACGAGACAAAAGCAAAAATAATTGTCTGTGATCTACTACAATCTGTATGCATCACTTGGGTTTTATCACTCTAGTCCACCATCTGCATGATGAATAACTAACATCCTATCTCGCCACATTAAAGATATTGAAAAATAATTCCTAGATCCGCTCCAAAATGTAATCAGTTGTTCCTTGGGTTATGCCCCACCCCTCCAAAAATATTTCATGGAAATTGATTATTAATTTTTGGGTATAATCCTGCTAACAAACACACATGAAAACATGCATAACCTATAATAATGATTTAATTATTTGGAGTTTATATAAGCTCCATGTGCCCCCCCACCCTTTTATAAGGAGCTTAAAAATATTCATGGAGGCTTGAAACTGAATCTAAATTTCAAAATGTGCCAGTGAAAGTCTAAACGAGACACAAAATGTCCTCCCCCTCCGCCAGAGGAAGAAGAATCTTTGCTCTTATCCTCGAGCTTGGTCTCATCTCTCACCTCAGACTAAACTCTTGAGTCTGATGCCCAAAGCACTCTAGTCTCCTTCCCACACGTGGAAAAAACAGACAAAAAAAAACCCAGCAGCAGTAAACTTGAGGAAACTAAAAATGGCCTCTCTCTGAGGGAAACTTGTGTGACTCAAGTCTGACCCCGCTGCCTCCTCACTCCTCCACCGCTGCTGCTGCAGAGAACGCAAGATTTAAGATGGCGAGGAGGCAAACTAATTCAGTCCAGCTGGAGGCAATGACTGTGTTTGTGTGTGTGTGTGTGTTTTCAAGCTCTTTTCTTTCATTCACAGTATATGTACACACATATGCTGACCTATACACACTTGACTGACTACACTCTTTCACTGACATGCTGGGTGTACCTGGTTCTGCACCAAACCAACAAAGGACCTCCAGAGAAGCCATCTGGACAGCAGGTTGCCATTTTATCAATACCCACAATTCCCCTCTATTGTGCTGAAATGTTAAGGCTACAACAGCACAATCTGTGGTGTGAAAATAATACGGTGGAGGCAGGAAGAGTAAACGAGCGGAGGAGAGAAGGTTATCTGACATGAAGGTGCACGTCAAAAAGCAGGTCCATGTCAATGAGTGTCTTCACTATTCTGACAGACCTTTGACATCATCTACATCTGTAACATTGTGATATCGGAAAGCGAGAGGGGAGGCCGACACTGGCGGTTGACTAATCACAACAGAGGGGGTTCGGCCTGGCCAATCCGAGCAGACTGGGCTTCGTTGGGAGGGAGGGGCCTTAAAGAGACAGGAGCTAGAACCAAGTGTTTCAGAGAGAGGCTGGAAAGAGGAGCCGCAGGAATGGACAGTATGAGGAAAGGATGTGTTTACTGAACAGAGCAGGTAAACCTTTTCAAGTAATAGCCCAAATTAAAATCATGAATATGAATATCAATATAAAGCACTTTGGGATTCTGTGAAAGGTGTTATACAAATGAGGTTTACTCACCGTACTCAAGTTGGGTCTTATGCAAAAAGTTCACAGCAGTTTATACAAAAAAAATATATATCAATCAATTTATTTTCCTGCTGTCAGAGTTGAAGGTTACACTGTTCAGTATGAGAACTTACTTACTGATTTGAATTCAAATTAATTTACAAATTCAGGTTAGTTTTGGCAGTGGGGATAGCTCATTGATCTCGGCTTCACTTTGTGTTTTTATGTAACAGTTGACCTTAGGGAGGGGGGGGGGGGGCGCAGGGGTGTGTAAAGTCACAAACATGGCACATTTTGTGTGACCTCTTAACTTCCTATGATCGGGAGTCATTTCTTTCTGTGAGTGTGCGCAGGTGAGAGGGCTAATGATTATAGGCTCCGATAAAAATAATGTGATGCAGAAAGAAATGCTCAGACTGACACTGCATTTACAAGCAGAGAGAGAGAGAGACAGAGAGAGAGAGACAGAGAGAGAGAGAGAGAGAGGGGGGGGGTCAACAAAATGTCCTCAACTTAAATAGACACCAGATGGCGAGAACAGAGAGAAGAAAAGAAAAATGTCAGAGGTAACATTGAGGAAGAAAAGAGAAAATAAATGAAAGATACGATTGAGGTTAAAAACAATTATTCTATTAATCAAAACTAAATATTTGAATGTACTGTCCAGTATGTTCGTGAGTAAGAGTTTAGTATTATCTGAGCTGAGGCTCTGAAGATGGACGGTGTCAGATGATGAATGGATTCTGAAGTCCTCTGAGACAAACCTGGGAGTTTTGGCTTCACAGATAAACACAACTGGACTCGCGTTGAATGAGAAAAGCAGCTTCAGTGTCAGTGTGAGACGGGTGGTTATCTGGACACGTGTGTCTCTCTCTGTCTCTGCGGAGCTTCAGCCTTTATCTCGAAGCTGTCCCAGTAGGCGGGGTCTTCCTCTGTCAGAGGTGAGGCGGAGGCGACGAGCTCGCTGAACGACAGCAGCGTGAACGTGGTGGGAGGAGAAAGAGATGAAGGACGAGGCTGACGGGGGACATGGAAGAAGAATGTGTTCAGTTATATTAATTAGTCTGTTTGCCCTTTAAAATAAATGAAAATGAAAATGTGCTAATGTTAAACTAAATCACTGTTGTTTTAAATCCCAGAGAAAAGCTGAAAAAGTCACTCTGAACCGTCAAATGTGGAATATATTATTTTGTGCCCTTACAGCAGAGTCTGGTTTGTCCGCTGGTCCGAGCGCTACAGCAACATGATGGTCAACATCCAGCAAGCTCTCCTGCAGAATTACACACGCACACGCACACACACACACACGCACACACACACACACACACAGAATAAAATAAACACCTTTAACCTCATTGTAATTCTGAGCAAATACACACCGACGGACATGTGCATCCTTATCAGATGCTCAGTCGGACATTAACCCAGCATGCGTCCGCTTGTGCATGATTGCTTGAATATATCCATGTGAATATCTACATGTGGTATCCGTGTGCATGATTTCTAAATCAGGAGTGAGTGAAGGTAACCGTCAGATAACCGCTGCGTTTACAAGTCGCAAATCACTTCCGAGCAAAAAAAAAATTGGCCAAACATCAATCATACAAGTATTCACTGAAAAAGAATGTCAATTTAGAGGTCGTAGAAAAAAATCCACTGCGCAAAATTTATGATTAATACATGTGGCCGAAGCTTTGCTGATGTGAATCTATGCAGCTTTTTTAATGGTTTGCGTTTGTATTCAATAGTCCCATTTTGAAGAACATACACATTTCTCAGAACACACACACCAACTGTAAATCCAATCTTGCTGAGGCCAAATTGTCCTGCAAACATTCATTCAGGGTTTTTTTGTGAAAGTGTTTATGTGAGAGTAACAGGTGGTCATGGTGTATGTGAGAATGTGTAGTGGGGAATTAGTTACAAAATGGCAGCAAGTAAAGTAGGGAGAGAAATATCACCATGAAATGAATTCAAATTTGTGTTGAGAGTACTAGTTGTTACAGTCTGTTCTGAATGTATATATGTGTGTGTGTGTGTGTGTGTGTGAGTGTGCGTGTCCTGTTAATTGTGTCCCTCAGCATTGGTGTCTAAAAGCCTGTGGGGGTGACATCAGCAGAGGTCAGCAGGAAGCAATAAGTCTCATAGCTGCTGCTACAGCCAATCAGCAATCAACCGAGAAGACGTGAGGTCAACGGCACTGTGCTGCTCATCTCATCTCATCTCTTTGGCAAAACTCGGAGCTCCGAGCGTGTCCCTTTGTATTTGAGACATATCAGAGGAATCGATTTGCTTCAAGCACATTTGACCTCTCAAGGTCACTGCAATCATTCGCTGATCACAAATAATTATGTGCGGCGTCTCTCAAGGACAGATTGTTGGTGCATGCGTCTCTGTGTTATGACACTAAAAATGTGACATTTTTTATAATCCTTAAACACATTCTCCTAAGAACATTACCTTTTCTAAAACAAACAACAGCATGAGCATGAGCTCCTGGTGTGACCTCAAGATTTGATTTTATCCTTCATGTTTTTGTCGAGGTTTTTTGTCTGCTTGAATCAGCGCTGGCTCGAGTTGGGCCGCTGTGTTGACTGTTATTTTAACATTTTCATACAGACATTAACTTGCAACACCGTGACTAAGTTGGGTTTTACGCTCATCTTTTGACCAACATGGAGATAGTTCATGGGTGGTCAGAAATATACGTGCTCATGAAATTCTTTAACTTTTGCTCAGTAAATGTTGTAGAAGTCAATTTTTCATGTGTGATGAAATAAGGTTACTATTTATGATGAAAAATACCCCGGAGCATTCTGATGTCTTAAATTTTCCTGATTTGTCAAACCAACTATCACTTACAATGATAAAAAAAACAAAAACTTCTGGTGTCAGAAAGTGTTTTGGCATTTTTGCATGAAAAGTGACAAACAATTATTTGTTTATTAAAATACATGCAGATTAACATTGTGCTGCAACTGTATAAACTACACCTGTTCCAGCTCTAGAAGCTATTTTCTCCATTATTTATCCTTTGGACTCAGTCTGAACTGGCAGTTTGTGCAGCTGTATTTAGCTGTCACACCTCTTTTACACAACAAGTTATAGTTAAAAAGAGGACACACACAGACGCATTACCATCAACCTGTGGTCGATACAATTGAGCTTTTAGTCTCCAGCGTGAAAAGACAGACACAAAAACAGCATTAGGCCTCGACGAGAGGAGAGAAGAGGATCAGCCTTTTCAAACCAGTGGTAACCTTTTAGTAGTCACTTGCTAATCCCTCTGCCACTGGGCATGGAGGGGGTGGGGGGGTTTAGAGAGGAAAAATACAGAGGGAAAGAGGGGAGATGATGCAGGTACAGTAAATGAATGGAAGAAGGTGAAGAGGGAGAAGAAAAGAGAAGGAGATATTGGAGAAAAAATCATCAAAGGGGGATGTGAAGAGGAAGTTGATGAGAAAAGACAAGAAGAGCAGAAAAAGAGGAGGTGAAATGGGAAATAGAAGAAGAATAGAGGAGTGATGGCAAAAACTGATTCTCCTGCTCTGACAGAGAGGTCCCTTCCTCTAATCTCTGGTCGTGGTGTTAGGAGGGCTGAAGGGCCACTCGAGAGACCCCCTGTAGCTCTGGTGTGTCTTTCACTGTAAGGCCACCGGTAATTCACTTATCACAGGATTTCCAGTGGGCAGCCGCTGGGGAACGGAGAGGCACCACTGCTTTTGACGTCATTACTTTGTCATAGAGGCTACATTCAACTGCTGCAAGACATGTTACTATGCTACACTGTTTCCACAAAACCCACGAATCAAATAAGTAACTAATTAAAAATAATTATAAAACAGTATTACTACAACACTCACAGTCATTCACTGTTTAACAGTATTTTTTTTGTATTGCATGGTTTTCCTCAGCAGGTGGAGTTGCTCAGTTGTCATGAAAAAAAAGTAGATCTTCAGATTTCCATGAATCATTTCTCTTAAATATCAAGATCAAAAGTTCATTATTGTCCATGAAAACAGCAGATGACTACCAAATAGAAAATGAATGTCATCCTTGTACTAAAATGTGTCCTCCAATCACTGAACTGAGCATTTGTTCTGGGAGAATACACAACCTGTTTTAGACACTACTGAACAAAGATATATAAAAAATATAATAAATTTCTAAGATGTGGGGAAAAGACCACTGAGTCTTAAACAAACTATGATACTAGTAGAAAACACACAAAAAAAACTGCAAAATGCCCTTTCGATCTGGCACCTGGTCAGTAGGGGAAAACACGTCTGACTGCTTCCAACTTAAACATGTTGCTGTTTCTCTTTGGGATGTGCCCACACTTTTGAAATATAGTGAACTAAACCATTGCATCCATTTTTACCCCGTTTCCAATTTGTAGTTAATCAGAACATGCACAACAAAGACAACATCAAGCCTTTTAGTAATCTGGCTAGTTTGTTTTTTCGCCCTCTTGCAACTTTTATGAACACGTCTTCAAACAGACTTACTTCAAATATCCAGTCCCCCTCTTCTTTCCCATCCAGATGCATCTTGGTCTGGCGCAGCACTTGGTCCTGTGAGGGCGGTTCGGAGGGCAGGTGAAACTCCGCCCTCTGCAGGTCGAAGTCCAGACCTGTGCCGATTGCTTTGATGAAACTCTCCTTCAGGGCCTTGGAGGAAAGGGAGCGGACATGATGAGTTACATGCAGGAAATCCTCACACGCTGATTCACATGTTCATATGTCTGACAGAGCTGAGAAAGACAGTCTGTGTGTGCTTTGTGTGTGTGAGTGTGTTGTACAGTGACGTCCAATAATGTGAGACTCTTTAACACTTTTAGACCCCACTGTATTTTGACAAAACATTTTAAACCAGAACAGATGGGAATCTATACACACATGAATAACAGTGGGTCCTTAAAAAAGAGGGACTTTTTTTGTGTGTGTGTGTGTGTGTGTGTCCAACCAAAACCATCCCTGCTCCGCAGCCAATGAGCCACAATAACATTATTACAAGGCTAATTGCTATGGCAACCGTCGAGCTCTGCCATTAGTCAACAGGGTGGTGATGATATCAGAGCTTGACGTCTCTGTGCCACCCTCTGAATCTCACAACATCTTTACTTAGCACCACCGTTGCTGTCGCTGTCCATCTGTGTGTGTGCGCGCGTTTGGACTATTGTGTGTCTGTGGAGATGAAATGCAGAGACAGAAGATAGCAGAATGTGAAGAAAAGACAGACATGGAGAAAAATGTGACTTAAGTGGAGTGCACACTTCAGTGTATGTGTGTGTTTCAAATGACATTGCTATCCCTCCCTATGTTTGTTTCTAACACACACACACAAACAAACAAAACAAAAAGAAATGAGAACAACGTCTGCAGAGCCCAGCAGCGATGAAATGTGACGGCAAGGTAGCGCGGTTGCCATGGTTACCCAGTGCCGGTAGAACGCAGCGAGCTGGCGGTGATCCGCGGCTGCTGATTGGATGATGCTCCACTCGTACGCTGTAAACTGACGAGTCATGATGCGGAAAAACTCCGACACAGACTTGCTACCTGGTGGGGAAAGAAAGAGGGAGGGAGGGAGAGAGAGGAGACAGAGGTGAGAGAAAAGCTGGAGGAAGGCGTCAGATGCAAAACACTATTCTTGAGAAATTTTAAAGATGCTAAGTATGTTTCATACCCCCCACCCTGAAAACTCCACCACCCTCCCCACCCAAACACATATACAGAGAAATCTGAATCCATACACACAAGCGGCCTTGTCCTACAGCTTTTATACCCAAGACAACTTTGACCCCTTGTGGTCAAGTTGGGGAATACACAAGCATATCAATATCTGCATTTTACTGACAGCTCTGTCTGTTATGGGTTACTTAACACTGTATGGTTGAAATAGAAAGCAGACAGAAATTGCTGTAGTTTGGTTTATGTTCATGCCATGACACCAGCATGATGATTGTATCAATCTGTGGCTTGAATATTAGAAAGTCACAGGCACCCGGTATCAAGTCAAAACTCATTGACGACTAGAAACAGTGTTGAAACATTGTTTAATCATCCTCAGTCCACTGTCGTTCTCTCTGTGATAACATCTGAAAACATCCCAAAGTCAAAGCATTTCCCATGTTTCATATCCAAACTGTTTAGATTACAGTCCATTCAAAGGATTTTGACAATACTGACTCACAGTCGGAGAGAGATAAAGTATTTTTTGTAAATGTGAAATAACAATGTGGGGGTGATTCATGTCTGTCATAACTCTTTCCATTGTCCATATTTCTGCAAGTGACTTCATATTACACAAACTTGTAGCCATGTCTAATCTGTTATGTTTTTCATGTGTGGCTTATTATATATTGTATTTGTCACCTTTTTATTCTTCTGTTTTATGTCTCTTTCTCTTATCTCTCCGTTTAATCTTAGGCTTTCATAAAAAGCCCTTCTAGGGACGGCTGTCGCAAATCAGCATTTGCTATAACCACTGTGATACTTGCACCGGACAGCTGTTTTCAGTTTGTCTATGTATCTGTCCCTATCAAATAAACCATAAAGAAATAAAGAAATAAATATCTCCAAGAATGAAGTGGTTTAAGATAAAAAAAAAGGCCACTTTATTGAGATCTAGGGAGGAACTCATTTTACTCTTGAACTATTCAGTAATTGTTTCTCAGTGATTATTTAAAAAAAATCACATGTTCAGTTTGTGTACATTTACAACGATTTAAAAAAAAATAAAAGTTCAGTTATTTCTGTCACACACACAGATCTTAATGTAACTGCTGCAAATGCTTTACTGTAAACATCAGTGTTTACCTGGCATGGTGTTCTTCATGATATCCACTCCCACCTGCAGCCCCTGCTCTGCAGCGAGCACAGCATAGTCTCCCTGGTGGGAAAGGTTGAAACTCCAGGCCCCACCTGAACCTGAACTAACCTGGGTGCCGACAGCAAGAAGGGAAATCAGAGGTACTGCATAAGTTATGGTATATATAATATTTTCCATTATGCAACAAAACAAATGGGTATCACATGACAACTTTCATGTCTACACTTAGTCAACTAAGTCTAACAGTCAAGTTTAACTTCATAAACACAAAATTATCTATGTCCTAATGATAACAGTGTCCAGGTTTGATCTTAAGAAATCCAATTCATGCAGTGGATTACAGACACATTTCTGGTGGTGGGGGCTATAAAAAAGTTTTGACAGCCACACAACATTTAGTACACACACATAATGAGCAGCCAAACCCACGGGGCATTTTACTATTTAAATCCCATGTTTGTAGTTCTAATGTTTAAAATCCTGAGGAAATGTGAATAACATAATTGTTCTTTATGGAAGCACACCACGTGGAGATGGAGTATGATGAACCTTGGTCGGTGCCGCCAGGTAAGGCTTCCCTCGGGGAGACCTCTCCAGTCGGAACTCTGACCAGGGGACACCCATCCTCTCGCAGACAAACCTCCTGAGCAACAGCCTGCCTGCCTGACGGGGGAACAGACAGACAGTCAGTCAGTCAGACAGACAGACAGACAGACAGACAGACAGACAGACAGACAGACAGTCAGTCAGTCAGACAGACAGACAGACAGACAGACAGTCAGTCAGACGGGCAGTGAGTATTATACTCCCGGATATCACGTCATGATGTTGGGAGTTCGGTGATTGTTGTGTACAGTCAGTCACTCACCATGGCTGATTTCGCATCCTTGGCAAACACAAATTGTCCGATCCGCTCTTTCTCCTCTCTCTGGATGCAGCGAGCCGCGAACAGCCAGTCGCACCTGCTCGGTGTCCACGAGCCACAGCGGAAAGCCCACCGGACAGAGCCCATCCCCTCAGCCGTGTCCCGCCGCGTCATCTGGACTCACCTACAACTTCAGGCTGCCCACCGGCTCTTTTAGGGAGCTAGCGTTAGCATCGCGCGTTAGCATTTAGCCGCTTGACCGACAACAAAACCCTGGAAATGTTTGATTTCCAACACTCTGCGTTGCATCGGAGAAGCAGCGATGCAGTGGCGGTTAAGTGACGACTGTTCATGGAATTACTTTTAAAAGGACGTTTTGTTGTTTGTTTAGCATTTGGGATGTGACAGCGGTACTTCGGAGTCCGGCGAGAATCAATGTCGTCATAAGTGGGCGCGGTGGAGCGTTGACCAATAGGAGTCGGCGACTGACGATACCTTCAAACGCTCTCATGAATATTGTAAATAACCACAAGTCGAATGTAGTCAGTGAGGAATACAGTGAATACACTGCGATGAACTCTCAGATGAGATGCGACATTTGGGAGGAGAAATGCTGAAGCTAACCTGAAAGCAGTAAAAATGGTTTATCTCACCCTGCTTAACTATCGATTAACGTACAGTCCTGAATATGTGTACTCACTTCACTGTGATTCACTGGGAAGAAGTAGCAATGTAATGATTTAAATAACAAAAACAAAAGTATTCTATTACAGGGCTATGCCCAAAAACATTCCAACTAGTATTTGAAAGAATCATATTTAAAACTCTAAAATCGAAAATTACGATTTTTTTCAGGGTGTCCATGAACACAGCATGAAAATTGCTTTTCTCCGATTTTGTTTTGATTGCGGTGCATCTGTGTGTGTGTGAATGTGTGCTCAAGGTGAGTTGTTTTCACTATATATCACAGATGATGCTAAACTGAATGCGGTGGGAGGATAGACAGTGAACACGATTAAATTCATGATCGTCATGTTAAAAATGTGTCGTGCTCGTCTGCTTAGAAAAACAAGAATCTCACAGTCCGATATACGCGTGTATGTCTGATCAGAGATCACAGGAGAGATCAGGGAGATACACGAGGGTGTAAACTAGAAGCACAGATTGAATACATATGTTTTTTGTCTACATGTAGAACATTAAAAGAAACGTAGACATACAAACCAAATATACTTGCAATAAATATCTGTGCTCCCTAAATATTTGTAGTATGTTTTATAAACATTAAATATTAGACATCGTTGAGTGTTTGATTGTAGCAGCCAAACAGGAGAGGTAAGAACTGTGTAACTGTCAGCATCTGCAATGTCCAAACCACATTTTTCAACCAAAACAATCTGCAATACTGTTTATCGACATGTATTTAAGTTAGTGAGGAATCATTCACTCTTCAATGAATGAAATGAAAAATGATCCCCCTGTGATCCCATAAAAAGCATTGCTGTGGCACCATTGATCTACCATAAAATGAGTTTCCACCCAAACTGAAACACACAACATGTCAAATTTCCATGCAAAATGTAACTTACACTTAAGATAATATGTTTTTTGCTTTATTTACTATTTTTTGTTTGTTCATTTATGTTATTATTAGTCTAATGCATCTTCTATCGGTGACCGCTATCATGAACGTTTGGCCTGAAAGAGGATATCATTCATCTGTGTTTACTCCCTTTTCTGCTGAACATTGACTACTTAGGAAGACTGCGGAGCCACATTACAGTACCTGGCAGCAGTCCAGTCCAGACAGGAAAGGTGGGAAAATCTTGTCACAGCAACACTCTGCGGCCTCAGCTACATCAGATTAGTGCCTCATCAAACGGGGGGGGGGGGCTTTTGATGACTTACTCCTCCATCCTACCTGGTGTGTGGCCTCTGCAGCTTCACTTTCATAACTCCAATTTACACTGAGCCAACCTCCAGTGTACAGTAACAGCTGGGATCGATCTCCGAGGTGAGCTATGCAGAGGAATTCCTCCCAGATTAATCGTGTGCTTTTGAGAGGAATCTATTTTGCTAGACATGGACTAACAGTTACAACAGAAATACACTCCATCTGAGAGCTATCACTCATTTCTTCCGACCTGTGACCTCTTTTGTCCCTCTTCCTCCTTCCATACCTCCACCTCTGTCTCTCTTTCCCCACCCAGTTACCTCTCCTCGTCTCTCCGTGGGGTTTCTGTCCCCTCTTTGCTGCCAAGCTGGATTTCCTGCAGGTGAAACATCGGAAGAGGACGAGGAAGAGCAACTACAGTGTGAGGGAAACCCAGATCCTCATCAAGGAGATCCACAAGAGGAGGGATGTGTTGTTCTCCAGGCAGCAGGTGTAGATTCTTCTCTGATCATTTTCTGCGATCTCTGTCCTTACAGAGCTGTTTGCTAACTCTCTTTCTCTTTTCAGTTAGCAGTTATGTTTTTTTAAACTAGCTATTTAATCTGATATAAGCTGTTAAATGAGTGAACTCAGTCATTACTGACAAAAAAGCTGCACTCATTCTATAATATTTACATATAATATATACAGTCTATCACATATTTCAGATATGCTAAATTAATTAAACAAGTCAAATGTAAGGGACAAGCATTATGAGTCAGGGACAGAGTAAAGCTAGACCCATCATTTGCACAGGTCACTTATCGGTATTATATATATTTAAATAAAAGTATAAAAGTAAACTTCAATTTTATTTTATTTGAAAATTGTCACATAGATAAATTTTGTGAATGTACTCACTTTGATACATCAATTCTCTCGTAAGATTTTTTTCGATTGTATCCTTTTTAAAAACATATTTACCATTTGTTTCTATTCTGTTTTTTTTTTAAATTCTTCTCTATGTGTATGCGTGTGTGTGTGTGTCTGTGTGATTTAGAAGCGGTATCTTCATATAATGAAGAATCAAACTACACACCACAAAACAACATGGTCATTGATCACAACTCTACACTTCCATCAAAACTCCTCCTGAGAATTATAGTTATAACAAAGCAAGCTAATTGTTTCACCTTGTTCTTCTTCTCTTCTCTGTGTCGAAGCAGAACACGGCCATTAATGAGCTGAAGAGACAGGCATGGGAGGAAGTGGCACAAGGGGTCAATTCACTTGGGGAGGGCGAGTTGCGAACTGCTGCCGAGGTGGGTTTACTTCTGTGTTCAAATCCCACTTTTATCATCCTATAGTGTGCATTCCTCAGTGTTCTGTCAGAAAAATTAAAAGCTCACCCCTTCCTATCTCTCGACTGTTAGTTCCTTAACTTTCCCCTCTCCCTCGCAGGTGAAGCGACGTTACTTGGATTGCCGCGCACTGATGAAGAGGAAGCAGCTTCAGGCCGAGCTCTCCCTCTCGTCCTCCACCTCGTCTTTGGCCTTGAAGACGGAGTACGACCAGTCGTCCCCTGAGCATGAGGTGGCCTCTCTGGGAGCGGGGTGCGACCAGCTGCTGGACCTCTCCGGCTTCCCAAAGGACTGTCACTGCGACTGGCCGGAGCTGGTGGGTCTCAGCGAGCCGAGCGGTCACGCCACGATGGCACAACCGGACATGAAGATGGAGGACGATGTCAGCGAATACAGAGTAAGAAACAGAACCGCAGGACTAAGTAGAGTCCAATACAAGACAGAGGCTTTTTCCTTACACGACCACACATTCCCTCTGTAGGTTAGTCATTCTGATTAAACCTTGGAGTCTACTAAATGAATTTGCATGGAAATGAGGGGCAAAATGATTTTCTCAAACGCCTTCAATCCTTTTGAAATAGAGCTCATGTTAAAGCCACTTCTGTTATGAGAAGATAAGTAGCCTATTTGGACATGCAAGTATTTCCTAATGTGTTAGTTAGCTTAATGAATGCCCTCATCAACAGAGGTAGTTATGTTCCATATTATATCACAGTGATTACGCAACACATTATGTAGCTCGAGTGGCTCCTTAATTCACAGGGTAGAGATGTTAATGATTCAGTATTTAGTTTAAACATGCAACTTTGTTTGTTATGCAAAAACATCTGTTCACTGTTATCTTGAATATGTCTGACTCTGCTATTTGACGGTCTATTACTTTCTTTCACAACGAACAGAAGAAGAAAAAAATCCTGGTTTTGTGTACTGAAAAAAGAGAATTGCTACCAACTCAAAAATTCTCCAATTGGTAACACACACTTGAATTAAGTTTGTTCAATGTAAACAAGTTAAGACAATTGAAATTTCAAGTTGAACAAACTGTATTCATTTGTGTGTTACCAATTAAAGTCATCTTTTTTAAGTTGGTAAGCAATTTTGTGTAAGACCTCAACATAAGTATTAGTTGTGGTCTCATTGATTTGGGGTAGAAAACTATGCTTAAACAAGCTCATATAAGCCCATAATCATATTCAGTGATTTGTGGTGATTAGTAAAAAAAACTGATCAACATTCTGTGCCTCAGAGAAACAATGCGCATTCAGATTTTTTAGATTCTTTTTTTTTCCCATTATGCATTTTTATCACATTTTTATCCAGCAGCACTTCTCATGTAAGGTAAACTAAACTTGACATGTAGAATTAGCGGCATAGCCCTTTAATGATGCCATTGTCCCCCTCTAGCTGGATGGCGATGGTGATGTGGGAGACGGAGATGGAGAAATAGATGACGACGATATTCCCTCCCTCCTCAGCGACATCGAGTCACGTGGCGAGGGGCATGTCGGCGACGCTTACTCCCACAACAACCTCGGCACGATGGGCTCCTGCAAGGCCCCGACCTCCACCACCAGCAGAGACCTGCGGCTGGCTACTGGCCTGATGGGAATGCCACCTCATGCTCTGGGAGGACTCCACAATCAAGAAAACGTGGGTGCCGGGTTTCTGGCTGCTGTTGAGAAACAGCGACTGGAGGTGGAGAAACAACGCCTGGCTGTGGAGACAGAACGCCTGGGGGTTGAGAAAGAGCGGCTGGCGGTGGAGAAGGAGCGACTTTGTCAGATAGAGGTGGAGCGGGAACGAATGCAGCTCGATAGAGAGAGGCTACAGGTGGAGAGGGAGAGGCTAAGGGTTTTGCTCCTCAGCCAATCGGAGACCGCGGACTCATCCTTAAACCTTCCGCCACAGCAAGGCCCGCCCTCTTCCTCCACGCCTTCCTTATCCAGCACTCATGACGGACAGAGGGAGAGAGAGAGGGGCGGTAAAGGATGGACCACAGCGACGGATCTGGAGACGGAGAAGCTGAAACTGGAGAGGGAGAGACTGCAGCTGGAGAAGGAGAGACTGCAGTTCTTTAAATTTGAGGCCGGCAGACTGCAGATAGAGAGAGAACGCCTCCAGGTGGAGAAAGAGAGGATGCAGCTGCAGAAAGATCATCAGAGTCGCAGAGGAACAGACTGATAAGAGGGTGAAAGTGATGCATGAATTAGATTCCCATCAGCTTCTCTGGGGTATTTTTAATTCTGAAAGGAAATAAACATTTGCATCAGCAACTGCTCCTTAATCCACCCGTCTTTCAAACACACACACACGCACACACAGTTAAAGAAGGTGTGAGCCACTTTCATAATTCGGCCAAGGAGAAGACAAGACGAGACATGGAGGGCTGGTAAATTTACGACCATCACGATGAAACAGTGCCTTACAATGTCTTCATTAAATGGGTGATGGGACAGAACAGATGCCACGATGAAAAAAATCTCTAGGATTTGTTTGGCAGCTGAACATATAACAGATGTTCAGTGTCCCGTCCAAATGTGCAAAATGTGCAGTGCTGGGATATCAGTCATTACTAATGTGGAAATGTTTTTGAAATGGTATATATGGAAGCAAGGGATCATGAAGTCTTTCTGCATTTATGCATCAAATTTGATGCCAATTAATCTACTGCACAGGTGCAATTTAGCTTCCAGCACGGAACTCGAAACACATCTGTTACTTGTACAGAGAGGTTTTAATGTCAAGTTCTTGTGTTCAAATATATTTTACATGGAAATAGTTGTGACTTTGTACGTGTCCACCACTTTCTAACTGACATTTCACCTTTCCTATTTTTAAAAGAATTGTTTGCCTTGTCATTACAAGAAAACAACAAGTGCGTTACTAATAGCATTAACACTGACTCAGTTAAATCGAAGTTTCCAAGCGAGCGACGACTGTGTGACCGTGAGAACTACTTGAAACTAATTTTCCTATTCACGCCGGTGCTTATCCTACTGTGACACGTGTTGAAATCTCCTCTGTGAAAAAAACTCTGATTAAAGCTTTGATGCTTTTGACATGGGACTTGGAAAAGAGCGTGAAGATCTGTGATGAGCAGCTACTGGATGTTTGGTTTGCATGATGGGAAATCAAAGCAGAATATTATTTTATGGCTGTGTTTTCCTTTGCTTATGTTTCAAGTTGTGTTCACCTGTAAACGTAATGTGCTGTCACTGGCTACTGTCCTTTGGTTTTGTTGTAACAATCAATAACTCCTTTTTTACATTTACACCAGTTTGTCTCATGACCGGACCACCAGTCAAATTTTGTAAAAAAAACTTTTATACGATTCCATCCCTGATATGCATGCGCACATGTATTTATACATCTTTTGTCTTACTGTCCCTGTGGCCCTTTGTTAATGAGTGCATAAGTAATCATTGTCCAGTGAAATAAATGTGACTCCTAGAGAAAATTTGTGATGATCAGAGTTGAAAACAATCTGCCTTTAACATAAAGTACTGCCTCTGACAACCAACATCTGTATGGTCTCTCTCATACCTTCATGTTCTCAGCATTGCAGTTTGAAGAATAATAGCAAAATAGAATAAGAATATTATTTGAATGTCTTTATCATGCATCTGCTGTATTGATGTTCCTCGGGAAGTCCGTCTGGGGCTGCCAGATCAATGCAGGCTCACAGAAGGGAAAGGGACACGTATTGAACATCACTTTGAGAGCAAAGCAGTGATGCACAGCCATCAGACAAACCTCTCACTCTGCACCACAGGAGCCACAAACTCTCAGCTGAACAGAGACATTGAAGCCAAACAGTTTGAGATGACAGAGAAATCCAGACCGGACAGAATATTGACACATTGTCTGCAGACTGAGAAGCCCTCATATCCTGAGGCAGACAGTAGGTGGAGATGTTAAGACTACAAGCTGGCGGCCCAGTGTCACAGGTCTCACTGGTGCCGCAGCCTTAAGCCCTGTGCTCAAGGATCTGAGGCGTCTAATACCTTGAAAGCATCTCTGACATCAGTATACTCAGGTGTTATGAGATTTGAAAAGCAGCTGGTGGACCCTACAGGTCGCCCGGAGCAGACCTGCTGCAGAATTTTGAACGATCCTAATTTTATAGCATAAAATAATTGAGGAAGGTGGTGATTACATTTTCAATATTTAATCTACCCTCATTAAGATGAATGTATTCATATTCAATTGAATTCATGCACCTGGGTTTAGTCTGAAGTTATTCAAAACATATTCAGTTATTCAGAACTTTATATATATATATATATATATATATGCTATTTTAATGAAACTCAACAAGAAATAGTTTTTAAAATGTTAGCTGGAATATGAGCTAGTGAGGGTTTCTGAATAAATATAATATATAAATGTTGTTTTCTCGTCTTTGACATATTCAGCAAAACCATCACATTCGGGAGAGAATTCTATATTGTTGGAGCATTGGATTAAAGAGGCTGTCAGAAGTTTTAAAGGGCAGCCTTGGGATATGCTGCTTTTTGCACCCTGCCTGCTCCAAAATATGAACTCAGTGTACATTTAAGAAATTAGTTATTTTTTAAGAGCTGCAGTAAACAGAAGGTAATATATACTTTGACCTGAGTGGTGACTCCGAAAGTAATATATCTGCGATGGATTGCCGTGAGAGAGGGATTCAAAAATGAAGAATGATGAGAGGAGGGAGGGTAAAGAGAACGAGGAGAGGGATAGAGAGTGGGAGGGGATGAAGAGAAAGGGGAATGTAGAGCTGAGAGAAGGAAAGACAGAGACTGAATAAGAGGAGATGAAATGAGCCAATAAAAATAAAAAGGTGGAAAGGCTGTTTCACAATTTGCAGTGACGATAAAAGAGGCAGATTGAAAGTGTGTGCGTGTGTGTTTATGTGTGTGTGTGGACTTGCCGGCGAAGGTGCAAGGTTAAAAGGGTGGTGAAACTTGTTATCTTGCTTCATCTTTGGGTAAATGGGAAATACTTGTCAGTAATAACCCAGCATGGTATGTAAGTGTGTGTGTCTGAGTGTGAGTGATATGGGGAATAATGGGAAATGCTTGTCAGTGATGGCTCTGCATTAGGAGTGTTATGTCTCCATGGATTGAAAAAAAAGGAGCCAAATGCCAAAATCACAGCAGAGGACTCTTTCTTTTTAACCCTGTAGCTACTGGTCAACAGCAGCAGAGGCCGTCTACAAACACAGAACTGCATATTAAAAAAATCTGGTGAAGATTTACGAGTGACTTGTGAAAGACAAACTGTGTTGTGTGATGTTAACTCTTCTACGGTCTACTGTGATATTGTTTTTTCCTGCAACAATCTGTTGATACAAGTGAACAAGTGATTTTTTTCACTATGCGCTTGACGAAACATTTTCATAGTTGTCTCTAATACTGGCTGATATAAGTGCCACTGACGATAAGAAGTTTCCATATGTTCCTGAAGTGAAGCCAGTGTGAGATTCTTTAACGACGGAACAACATGAACTACTAGTCTGTAACAAAAGCGGCATAACATCTCAACATCTTCCTAATTTGTCAGAATAAAATAGAAATGTTCGCGGCAACTACTTTGCTTCGGCACCTGCGATATTTTTTAAATTATTTATTACACCACAGTATTTATTGAATTTGTCTCAGTAATAGAAGATTTGATATGGTGAAAAACACACCAAAAAAAACATTTCCACGATTTGGCTGTGAACACAAAAGCAAGGCCCACGCCTGCTGGTGGCATCGAACCACGGGATCCGCAGACAAATGACCACACAGACAGAGCAGGTTCAGCATTGATGTTTTACTAGAAAAAGAAACAAAATGGAAAGAGAGAAATTAAGGACGAAAGGAACAGTGTTAAAGCCAGCAGACAGCCTCTTGCTGTCTATGAATGAAACCGCATATATGTGCTGGAGGTGGCAAAGAAATGAACATCGGTGTCATGTGCCGTCTTGACTGCCTGTGTGTGTCCGGTCCAGCGATCAGTGTGAACTGTCTTTCATGAATGTGTCCGTTACAGAAAACCCACAATCTCTTACATGCTGGATTGCTGCAGTGTGCTGCTGCAATGAAACCCCAGGGTTGAGAGGGAGTCGCTGGGAACTGTCCACCTTGTTTGCTTCGGACAGTTTTCAAATGCAGTCTGAGATGTTCGTTTTATAATCTTAATTTCTGTTTATGCTTTTAGCCTTTAGTTGAGTTTGACTTGAATACGTTTGATGCAACGATGAGGTACGTGTGTGAATTGAACAGAGAAGCGGACGCTTTACAGAGGAACTTTTTTTTCTTCTTTTTCTGTGTGTGTGTGTGTGTGTGTGTGTGAAATGTTAATGATCACAACGCAAGTGACGCGACACTCTGAACAATGAGCCAGAAGATCAGGTCGTCCACCGGTGACGCGGGTTCCTCCATTGATCCCCAGCCCATTATTTTGCAGTGTAACTGGGAACAAAATGTCGTCGTTTGCACTTTGTACAAAGAGTTCTGCCTTGCAGTGGGACAGGAGGGGCGATGAAAGCAAAGGGAGAGCGGAAGACGGCACAAGAGAAGGAAGGATTTGAAAGGTGGAAACAGGTAAAAAGTCAGAAAAACTAATTAAAGGACAAGGCAGAAAACACATTTCCTTCCCACCTACAGTCTCAAACTGCTTATCGTGGATATCTTCTGTGGATGTGCCCAAAAGGATTAAACTGTCGCTGACTCACATTTGGTGAGAAGACAAACAACGAAAGAAGCCGTGAGGTGGTTGTGACATGCAACACATATGCTACACGTTTGAAATGTCAGACGGCATTTGTTCGCCTACAGGACAGTAAGTGACAGAGGCTCATCGTCTCTTGAGGCCTGCCAAAAGCGTGTCGTCTTTGAAAAAAAACAACATTTTTTTATGGACTTCAGTGTTGAATACTGGCATTTATCACACTGTTTCAGGGGCCTATTCAGTCCGACAGAGAGATTCGGGGAGAGAAACACTGTTAGACAATGAGAAGCGGTTGAATGACTGCACAGACAGACGGTCAGAAACAAAACCACAAAAACATATTCCAAACCCCTCACGGTGCTGGAGTGATCACTCTGAGCTGACCCTGCGTATGCAGCGATGTGTGTGCGTGCGCTTCTACGTGTATGTGTGTGTGTGTGTCCGCGTGTGTGACCGGATGGACATTCAGTGTTGAGCAGGACACACAGAGACTGTGGCATTTCAATGTTCTCAAGTTATCCAAAAAAAACCCCAGCCATATAACAGAATGAATGCCACGGCCTCTGACAATCAGTGATCAACGTTGTCTATAGCTCTCTATAGATATATATTTATTTGTATTATATATAATATGTAGATTTATAAAAAAGGATCTTTTATCTTAATTACAAGTAGTGGCATTTTCTTTTATATTCATTATTGCAATGAATCGTTATCTAAGATGGTTAAAAAAGACAGGTGAGTTCTCTTTTGCTACGCAGTTATTTACAACAGTTTTAAAAAGCAAGCTTTCTGATATGGTACCTTGCCCCCCCCCCCGCCACGGGAAAAGACTGAGGATCGGAATTGACGACCAAACTGCCCATTAGAGTCCACACCTTATGAGAAATTGAAAATTTGTACCCGAAAGATCTGTGTAATTCAGTTCAAATGAGGTGAACACGGTATAGACCACTTACTCTCAGCCTTATTACAGACCTTGATAAAAGAAATGGTTTACTCGTCCCCGTGCCCCGCAGAGGGCACATGTGCAAAGAAAAAATGAACTGATTTACCTCTTCCATGCCTTTTTCTATTGGGTTCAATTTTTCAGGGGGGCATGGAGGCAGCTCTTTGTTTCATCCCACATGTTTTAAACACCGTATCAACTTCTTAAGGGGCCCAGGGCTCCTGTTTGTTAGGTAGCCATATTAGATCCTCCAATATGTTAATGCTTTTCCTTTCCACCACTTAATATACAGCTTGAACCTTGCCTACGTCACTTGGCAAAAAGAAATCATAACTATTCAGCTTCTCTACTGTCATGATAATGCTGTTGATGACTGACTCCATTAATTACTACTGTTTGTTCTTTTGTTATTTTACAAACCCCTGTGAATTCTACGGCCGAGATTGGCCAAACGTATATGTGTTTCGAGGTTACTTCTGTTCTATATTGGCTGATTATCTCGCTGGTTCGGGACGAGAAATCACTCTATGTGTGTAATAAGAAAACATTTTCATTCAGTTGGAACAGTCCATGGCAAAGTAGAGGGCTTGCACAGTCCCAACGTTCAAGCTTACAGTTTTCTGGTCTTCTAAGGGTGATAAAACCTGGCACTCAGTCTTTGCAGGCCATATAAGACGACGATGACCGTGACGATGATGATGATGAAAACAAATTTTGTAGTCTCAGTAAGGCGTTGTCAAGGGGTGTGGCTTATTGGTCAACGTTGTCCGATGAAGACAGAGCAGGACCAGAGTCGTTTGTTTACCCTCATCATCTTTCTTTTTTTTGTCACTATCATCATCATGATCAGTGTTGTTGTCATGGTCACAGCTCATATTCCATGTCCTCTAAGTCTGTGCTGGCTTTCCGGTTGGTTCGTAGATATCAGGATGAGATCCCCCCCCTCCCCCCCAAAAAAAGAATGACTGCTGCAGGCAAGTGTCATAGCCATTGTTGTCCTTAGTTTTTTTTTCTCCGCTGTTCAACACGCAGCTGTATTTCACTTGTCTCTTGTAAAATAAGTCAATGGCAACAGGAAAGTGAGAGGATGATGTGCAGTGTGTGTGTTTGTGTATTCAAGTGTGTAAAAATGTGTTCTGTTTCTGAGTATTTTTATTTGAGCTTCAATAGCTGTGTGTGTGTGTGTTATACCTGTTATGATATGACATATGTGATTGTGGTCGTGTGTGTGTCCTTGTCAAGGTCTGTCTGTGTGTGTGTGTGTCCTTGTCAAGGTCTGTCTGTGTGTGTGTGTGTGTGTGTGTGTGTGTGTGTGTGTGTGTGTGTGTGTGTGTGTGTGTGTGTGTGTGTGTGTGTGTGTGTGTGTGTGTGTGTGCGTGTGTGTGTGTGTGTGTCTTTAAGGCACGGCAGGTGTTTTTGGTTTTCAGGGCAGTCCGGAGGAGACCACTGCAAGGCCGGGGTGTCGGAGGGAGGCGTGGCCAGCATGCACGGCTTTGGGGCAGTCTGGCGTCAGGACGCGGCCATTCTCCCCCACACTTCCTGTGATGGACAGACGGGCCTTGTTCCGCATGGCTTCAGAAAACGACAGCTACGAGAGGAAAGACAGAGGAGGAGACGGAGCAGGGGGTGGAGATAGCAGTGGGGAGCTTGTTTAAAATTTTTTTTTTACATCTTGTACACATAGAAATTGTACAGCAAATGCAACCACATGCACAGAGACAGAGAATTTCCATACAAACACATGCAATAAAAACACGAACATGCGTGCATGTGCCAACACAAACACTGTACACACATATACCTTCACAATTAGAGGGTGCAATCATACAAAACAATCGTGTGAAAGCTTTGCTTTTTGCATTTTGGTCTATTTTTCTTGTCAAACATATTACCTTGGACTATTGGAAATAGTCATAGTCATTTTTGGGATTTAATTAAAAACTAATGGATTTCTCAAAAAGCTCATCAGCTGAAGCCTCAATGCAGACTATGGTTAGTACACAAAGGTCACGTGGGTTGTTTGTCAGAAACACATTAAAACCTTTTTAAGGTTCAGCATGAAGTTTTTTTGTAAACAGTAATTTTATTCCATTCCAGTGATCCTCATCAAAACTCATAAAATATTTGCACTGCTGATTAATGTAATATTGTATATATCTTCTTTACTGTTTACATCTATGTTTACTGGCTAGACGTCTTCTTCGCTGCCTTTGTTGGTATATTACTGTATCTCCTCATGATTTACTGCCACCAACTGTCGATAAGAGGAGTGTAAAACTACACCAGCACTGTCAGCGTGCTCTAGTGTGGTGTGACTGCACACCAGAAATTACACACATCTTACACAAAGTCTTACTTAAAACTGTTCAGTTACATTGCTCTAATGAAAGGAAAAGGTAAATGCAAAAGCAGGCAACAATCAACAAACGTGTTGGACGAGCGGATTGAGGTTGTAGACATCTGCATTTCATAGGTGACCATGCATTGCTGGGTTCTGGGTTTGAGTAATCTGACAGATTCAGGTGAGGATTTGAAAGGGCACGATTTGGAAGGTGAGGGCTTCGGAAAGACAAAAGGAAAAAATGAAGGAGTGAATTTTTCTTTCAAGGTTTCAGATTTATAGAGAGGGAGTGACTGGCTATACTGCTCAGAGTAGGGTGACACTTCACACAGACGGGCTACTCCGTGATTTTTCTGCAAAGTCTGCGTTGCTGCCGTTGGAGGGGAAACCTCACATCTCTGACAGCCAAGAAGCTTTGTTCTGATAGATGGCCATGTGCTGTGGCTGGGACACTTCGTAAAATGTCTCTAATGCAACTTAAGTTAAAGCGGTTAAGAGATAAAGGACTGACAATCTAGAGAGGGTAACATCTGTAAAAGAAGGTAAGATCCAGATTCACCTCTGATTTCTGAAACATCGCAATTTGATGTTCAGCCGTTACACAGAATTTAAACTTTTTCATGTGTAGTTTTTGCATCTACATAACAGAATTAGATAAACAGCCAAGGGTGTCTGGTAAAATACTGCAACAACTGAGAAACAAGTTTTGGATATGATGTACAGCTCAATTCAAAACAGAAAGATAAAAATTGCGACTACGCTAAAGAAAGGCCTAAGACAATTTTCAAGGAGCCTTTATTGTTTTAGATGTTTGGATTGTTTCATTTCATCTCAAAACTCCTTAAGATGATTAAAGTCTGACAAAAATAATAAGGCAATCCAGAGAGTTTCCCTGTTATTGCTTCTGAGTAGAGTCCAAAATGCTCCAATCTCCAAATGCTTTATTTGTGGTGAACTTAATACTTCATTATAAGTTAATACTGTTACAGCAGATAATGGCCCATATTGAGTGCACCACATTTATCTGTCTCTATTTTCACATCCTCTGTATTGATCCTGCTAATTATCTCAAGGTGAAAAATCAAACAGGACCTTATAATGCCTCTGAATGTTTTGCTGAGCAGATCGTCAAAATTAAGTCTTTGCTTCAGTTGATTGCCCTTTTTACGTCAATAAACATGTCTCATGTTTTTTAATATCGCTAAGTAGCCATTCTATATGAAGTGTGTCATCAATTATTCCTCTGCATTAACACTAAGTAACTTGGTCTGCTTTGAAGTTGTCAGGGCTGGAACAAGTCAAAATGCCTGCTTGGAACATCTACAGCAGGGGTGCACAACTCCACTTTATGGATGACGCATGACGAAGATGGGAAACGGTGCCAATTACAAGCCACCGGAGACGGGAAAGGTCAAGCGCAGCAGGAGCAGACTCTCGCTAGTGTGAGCGGAAAATGTTTTTTGTACCTTATCTGTTGCTGTTGGAAAATCCTATTTACATATATATACAGTCAATAAGTTTAGACACAATCTGACAAATTTAAACCGAAATAGCTAGTAAATGAAGATCTACCAGGTTATCAACATTAAACCACCACCACTATTTTTGATTAGCTGCTGTCTTTAGCTAAAGTTAGAACCTAGGAGCTAAATTTTAAAAACTCTCTACCGTTCAATCAGCTGATGGCTGCAGGTTGACTAATGTCTATGGACAAAAAACATAAAGCAATCAAAAACTGCTGTGGGGCAAAAATTCATCCTTCTACCAAATTTAACTTTCTCTTAATTCTTCAAACTTCTCTGATAATAAATTACTTGCATGGAGATGATTAAATCAGCTTTTCAAGGGAAAAACTTTCCTCAACCTGTCAAGAAACCAGTCTCGCCCTGAACTGACTTGAGTTGGCTCAACAGGCACTGGACACACCGTGCTTTTTTCTGCTTTCATGCGCTCCTAAAAAACAACTTCACCTCACGTTGCAAGGAATTATTAAGAGTTGTGAAGATTGTGGTGAACGACTAGCTATCATATGAAATGTCTTACAGTGTTTTTCATCCTGAGATATCTGTTACGTTATGGGTGAAAAAGTTCCAGGCAGACCCAAATCCATAAGGATTGGTGTCCACACGAGAGCTTATTAATTTGTAGCCAGAAGCAGTTACTCATTTTAACGAGGAACACCACACTAACAAACTTCTATGATAGCAGATTAAGTAGACCATCCCTAAAAACTTTTAATAGTTTCGCCAAGAAAAAAATGAAATTCTAGAATGAAAATTTCAACACACATTATGAGTTTAAGGTATTAGAATGAATAAACCATTGTATATCAGGACGTCCCTTTCATTCCATTTGTTAGGTTCTTGGCATTATTATACAAACTAGTTTTATCTAGTTCCTGCTTATGACTTGTGAGCATCTGCTGCTTCTGTTTGTCTTTTGCAATTATTAATGGAGTATTTTGAGGTGTTTGTCAGACTAAAGTTATGTGAACTCTTCACTGAGGCTTTGGGAGACAACGATGGACATTTCCCCTATTTTCTGACATTTGATGACCTAACAATGAGTGAATTAAATGAGGAAAAGAAATTCTATGAGATTAATTGATGAAAGATATAATTCTTATGTGAAGCACGATGGAACCTGACGCTGGAGTTGTACATCCCTGCTTCATCAATATTTTGTTATTAGCTAAAATTACAATGCAGGTGCCTAGTCAAGTCATCAGCAAAGAGCATCACCATCACTGTCATCATCATCATCATCATCATCATCTGCAGCCAAAGACGATGGAACCAAAACTGTATACACACATATCTAACCCCATTCTGGCCCGGGGTGAGCTGCTAAAGAAAGAAAAAAATGACTACTGTGACAAAACTCTTAACAAATGTAAACGCAGAATGATCAATCAAAAGAAAGAAAATGTTAGGCCAATATGGAAATGAAATAGAAAATAAGCTTTAACCAAACATTGAAAGCTACATTGGTTCCACAATGCTTGACCACATCCTCATCACCACAAGAAGAACAACACGGTTGCGTGGGGCTGCCGCGACAGCCTCTACATCGACAATACAATAATCTACAGCACCACCACCATGATCAACACCACCATTACCCCACCTATATATGGGAGCCTCTAAATCCTACCCCTATATCTTGACCCCCTCGGAGCCGTACACGTTGTACCCCTCCCTATAAGTGGCTAGATTCTGGGTGCTGGGGGAGGGGCTGGGGCAGTGGGGGGGGCTAAGGTCCACCTTCATGCGCTTGGCTTCGGCCCGGGACTTGTAGCAGAACTCAACCAGGGCCACCAGCATGGCCAGGCCCAGGCCGCCCACAAGGATGTAGAAGACCCCAGCCACATTGGACAGGCTTAGAGCCTGGGACGACTTGTCCTGGAGAGAGGGGGCCGCAGTGGGGAGGAGGGGAGGGAGGGGTCGAGGCCAAGTGTTGGCAGAGTCAAAGGACGGGTGTTGGGGAAGGTGAAGCAAGGTGGTGGGTTAGTTTAAGTGGGTGCATGACAAAAGAAGATTAGTCGGGACAGGGAGAAGAGGTGGAGTGGACATTTGAAAGATGGACGTAAAGGAGAAGAATGGAGAGAAGATGGTAGAGAAGGAAGTGAATGACAGAAAGAGTAAAAGAGGGTGAGAAGACGGATAAAGAGGCAGGAAAAAGCAGACAGAGACAAAGAAATAGAGGTCGTCAGTGAAGAAAATATTCAGAGACAAATTGGAACATTATATTGTTACTTCTACACGATTCTATTATATAAACTACTTTATATTATGGTATTATTACAAATTATCACAACAAGCAACAAGCAATTATCGCTACTGCTGCAACAAATACTAGTGTCACCACAACAGCTACTATTTACAAATACTATATCTCTAACAATCAGTACCACAGATAAATCTACATTTCTAATGCAACACAGCAATATGAAAACATCAACAATTAATTTGGCAACTCAGTAAGTAATGTGTTCACTTTGAATATATGACAAAGCAGCTTTAATCTGAGCGGTGATGACAGTTCACTGTGGTTTTAAATGATAGTTAAAGGCTCCAGTTGTCTGTTCTGCTTTATATAGATGAAAAATCTTCCTGTCTTCTTCTCAACAACTGTAATGAATTTTTTTTTTTAAGCGCTGAGATATGTTGTATAAATTAATAGCAAAGCTAATATAAAATACGGCAGCTCTTTATTTTACGGGTCTGTCATTACCTGATAATTTGAAAAGAAACTTCCTGAACAAGAACGGTGTCATTTGGTTCTAATTACAGGCGAATATTTTCAGTTGAGATTTAGGAATCAAGTTCAAGAGGAATGAACTGCTCAACTACACCCATATAATTAATAATACATTATTCATTTAATATTTGAAAATTTGACTTTCCATATTTGTTCAATTGTACGGTCACCTGTGAAAAAAGTCACTTTTCTGAATGTTCAGTTGACTTGCTGTGCACTGACGTCTTTATACTCTGGTCATAAATTTATATTGCCATCAATGTTTAATTGCAGGAGTACAAATTGAATATTTAAACTATAATTAGAACCAAATAAAAGAGTTCTTCCAGAAAACTATAGGATAGTATTAAAAACATATTTGCCAGAAAATAAAACTTTATCGAGTTTCTTTATAAGTTATGGAAATGAATATGTAAAATAGTCCTGAATAAATTTCACAAATGGAATAATTACAAGTTCTGCTAAAGCTACATACACAGTTTTTCTCTCATCTGTTTCAGGCTACCATAAATGCAAAAATACAATAACATGTGAGTGAAAATTGGCTAATGATGATCCAAATTGACACTGGGTCCTAATGCTGACTGTGATGAAGATGGGATTGCCACAGATTGCTACAGAGACTGAACAAGAATTTGGGTATAATCTGATGCAAATTTGGATAAATGTAGTCCACCAATGGGGATATTATATTAATATTATATCATCAAAAATAGGTATAAATCACTAAATGGACAAATGTAGTTAGTAGCACATTCAATACATGTTTCAGGCTAACAGAGAAGGTGTTCAAAATGCTATTTCTAAGACAGTAGTTGCAGTAATCTGGAGCATATTCAGGATGAGAGTTTCAGGCTAGCGATCTGTGGGCCGCACAGCAGCGTGAGACTGACCTTACTTCCAGAGTCCTTGGGTCCACACTCTCCCTTGTCATACCACCATTTGTTTTTCAGTTTGTCTAAGACGCCTGCTTCGCTCAGTTTCAAAACTGCAAGGTTTACCGGGGTTCTTTGCGTGTAAAAATAACATAAATAACATCATAGGTCATGTTATTTTATGTTATTACGGTGATTCACATTTGCATTGCACAGCTCAGTCACATAAGAAAAACGTTCATCGCGTGACCTAGCATGGATCCCACTGAGTACATGTGTGTATGCTCGTTGAGGAGGGGCCGGGGGGAGCAAGGAGCTAAAGCGAGCTACAGACATATGAGTGGGACCCACCTTTGTCACCTCAGGTAACACACCCATGCTGCCCCAGCTGACCCTACACTGAGCAGAGGCGAGTTCTGTGAAGCCACAGCCACAGACTATTGGCATCAGGCTGGCGCTGTGCTACAACTGGGAGAGTGAGCTGAAGTGAGACACGTCCGAGTTTTCATAAACTACATGAAAGGTTCATATTCGCACCACTTGTGGACAGGGGCGGGCTGACCTTCATTGAGATCTCATGTCTCTTCCTTGATGAATCTCTACGCTTTAGCTCGATCTTAACGAATTCTTAAAACACTGTGATTGTATTACTAACTAAATTAAAATGTAACTATGCTAGTTCAATGTGCAGAATTTGGTCCAGATCCAAAAGTGCCAACAGTTACTGGACCGAAATTTTCTAGAGACATTCACGATTCCCAGATGATCCACCCTACGGACTTTGATCATTCCCTAATTTTTCACGTTGCGTCACTATGAGACTACCTCTGCAGTTCTTAGTAGGCTGAAATGACTCAAAACTTACAAAAGTGAATTCATGTTTATAACTTTAGTTATAGTCAGATGTCCAATACTTCATAAGTCTAATCTTATCTGAATCTTATTTACAATTTTTCACAGCTGGCTGGACTGACAGATTCGACTCCAGACTCTCATGTTACCTCTCCCCTCCCCAGCGCTGCCACTAGGGGGCAAATATTCCTGCCTTGACAGTAACTGCTCTCCTTCCAGTTGACACAAATCCGTCACTGAACCCTCATCCCATTACCTGGCTCTCAGAGGGGCATTACCAGATCTTTGCCAAATGAAAAATGGTTATTATCATGACGTGTGCTTTATTTTTCTTGACAAGCACTCAACAACAAATAAGATTTATTCCAAAGCTTTTTTTTTTTTTAAATGAATAATAATTCAACATAAAAATGAAATATCCTTTAAAAGATTAGTATTCTGGTTCTTTTTTGGGCCCCTAAAAGACACAGCAACTCAATTTCTTTTTCAAAATGCCAAATTTACTTCACCAGGAAATGATTTTCCTTTTTTTTCTGTGTCTCAACAAGCACAATGTTGTACCTTTGGCAATGAGTCTGAACCTTTCATATAAAAAAAAAGGCACACACCACTGACAACACATGCAACACTGTGCCTATTTTTCGAAGCTGCAGGGTGTCTCGTGGATTTTAAGGTGTCACTCCTTCCCTCCCCGTTGGCTGCTCGACTCTTTGCCGGGGCAGATGCATGCGTTACTCTCCCAGGACGGGGACCGTCGCGGGCTGTCCAGCCGGTGAACGGCCCCCGTCCCTTAGTGGCGGGGCGGGCAGACAGAGAGGGCTAACCTTGGAATCCCCTCCCCCGCTGCCACATTCTCCTTTGTCATACCACCACTTGTTTTTCAATTTGTCCAACAGGCCCTGCTCGTTGAGCTTTAGCACGGCCAGGTTGACCGCATTTCTTTAAGTAAAAAAGGAGGGACAGATAAAATAGTTTGGTCAGAGCAGAGGATGGAGGGACAGACAAGATGGATGTGGGGACCACAGCCAGGAGGAAGAAGGGGAGGGGGACGAGGAGGAGAAATCAGAAGGGTTGAACGGACAAAGGTGGGTTAGTGGGGAAGGATGCAACCCAGACAACATTTTCTTTTTCTCTTTGACTTTCTTTCTACTTCATAGACTTTTTTCCACATTTAATTCTGTTCATCTCACATTTTCTGGTTTTATAAAAATACCTCTCCTCTGTCGCTCTGTGCTGCGTTACACCAACGAAGGCTGCTCCACGGTGAGTGTCAGATTGCTGTTATGAATTGTGTTAACCAGGTCTCTGCAGCCTGCTGATGGTGTTCTGCCCCCCTCCTAATGTGTACTGTACATGTGTGTCGCTGTGTGGGTGTGTGTGTGGTCGTGTGGCTCCGTTGTCCCACAGCTCTGCTGCTCACACCCCTGAAGGGATTTGACCTCCAAACAAAACTCAGGGACACAGGGCTAAATATTGGGCATAAATGCTGCTTGCGCACAATTATTAATCTTGATTATTTCTGGCATGTTCATAAAGAGAGAAGCTGCAACGCATCACTTCAGCATCTTATCAGAAATAATCAACTTGAAATGTCTGTTATGTATTTTCTTCTCCTTAGAAGATTGTATTGCAATGTCGTTTAAAGCATGGATTAAAAAAAACAACACATTTGATTATTGAGGGTCAGCTATTTAGCTAAAACAATGCACTTTTTGAGACAACAGCAGTTTTGTGAGTAATAGAGAAGCCAGATTGGTGCAGCGACCAGTATACTGATGATTCTTCTGGTATTTACCATCCCTTTTTAATCTGCGACAACTTTCACCACTTCAATATTCCTGTGTGTCTCCCAATTGCCTCAATATGGAGCCTGTTCCCTCACTTTAATTTCCACGCGAATGTGCACAATGAATGATTTTGTGAATTCATTCCCAGGATGTCCTTTGTAAATTCCCTCTGACTGTGTAACTTTCTTTTTCTACATCTCTCTTGTTGGTCTGCCCCGTTGCCTGTGCACCCGCCTGGCCTACCTGGAAGTCCTATTACGTCCCAGAGAGAGATGGTAGATTGCATGTAAGAGACGATTGCGACTGAGAAGTTGTCCCATTAGGATCGTGTAGGAAAGTACAAAAGTAAAACACGCTCCCACTCATCAAATGCACATATTTTCCAATTTGCTTCTTTTATCTTATTTTGCCGAAGCTAAATTGAAGGGCGGGTAGGTTTATCTCTCAGATTATCAAGAGATTCAGAGAGAGAGAGAGAGAGAGTGTTCTCTGGGGATGATCTAGGCTACAGGTCGTGACTAATCTCAACATAAGAGGTATGGATGAAAGCAGTTCAAACATATCTGTGAGTCATGAGCATAACAGTCACATGTCATCCATCGTATCAAAAGTGGCTATACTTCAAAAAGCATACATTCATTCTAATCATCGGGGTATTCATCCTGCTCATCAACATCACAGAGTCAAATTAGCGTTGTGATTAGTGCAGTGAAAGGAGAGGCAGGTTCAACTGACGTACACACTCCCAGCCACTCGCGTGCGCCTGCTACATCGGCTTTCCGCTGATTGAGAGAAGCCAGAGACAACCGTGGACAGTCCCAGGAATGTGTTTGGATGGGGGGTGGCTTAAAAGGGACCCATCCACCCGCTGTCTGTCACTTTTCCCCCACGAACGGAAAAACCTTCTCTTTTTTGTAAGCAACGAGGGATAAACTACAGTGACTGTGGTTTTCGGGGGGCTTGATTGCACCGCACACAGGGGGAAGTTATACGGACAGGACGTGAGGCCGATGTGCTGTTCATTAGTTTTGCCTCGCATGAGGCAAATCTGCAACAAATTTACCCAATTATTTTCCCTCAGCAGGTACCTGTCATACTGAGAGTCAAAGTACCGCTCTCACAGTCACTAGAAAAATGACTTATTTTCATCGCTAGCATACGTCAGTGAAAATCTACAGAGACTGTTATTAAAGGCTCACGTTAAAATGCCAGATAAACAAGTGTCTGCTGAGGAAAAAAAATCAAAACACAAGGACCAACTTTCAGTTTCCTCCACCTAACACCATCTTAATTTAGACACACACGCTGTCATGTATGTTTTACTACTGATGACTCCTTCATTTGGGTTTTAATTTGGCATTGTTCAATCAACAAACCAATGTAGTACCAAAAAAGGAAAAAGTAATCTTCCTTTTTCATTTGTATTATTGGTGTGGGATCCTGTATTGTCATTACTTTCTAGTCCCCCCATTGGCCACGCCCCTCTTCTTCCCATTTCTCACTTTCTATTTCCTGTTCGTCTATAAATTCCCCCTCGTGGCCCTGGATGTAATTGCAGCAGTCTGAGGTTCTGCCCCTCCTCGCACTCATATTCAGTTAATGAATCTCCACTATAACAATCATCATCATCATCATCATCATCATCATCATCATTATCACCATCATGACTACCATTACTCAGGATGAAAGGAACAGAGGGACGAGACAACAGACACATGAGACAAAAAGAGTTACCTGTAAGGTGGCCCTGTGGAGAAAGAGAGGGGTCGTAAGAGCAACAGGGAAGAGAGGATGGATACAAGCAGAACGGGACGGACAAATCACACTGACACGGGACGTGGGATGGAGCTAACTGGCCCTAAACTAACACAGAGGTGGTCAGTGTTGAGTCAGGAAAATAAAAATGCAAGAAAGGAAATGAGAGCCAGAAAGAGAAAGGATCAAAAGGGGAAGAAAAGTTGATGTAAAAAATAATCTACACACTCAAAACAGCGTATCGCTGCTGCTGGGTGAAAACCTATTCAATTGTACCAATTGTAATGGTGCCTTGTTTTTTTTTTGTTTTTTTTAAGTTATCCATTGTCAATAATTGTCAAATGTCAAAACCTTAAATTCTTTAACGTTAAATTGAACATGAGATGTTTTCACCTGACAGCAGTGACTGGTTAAAGTAGGTGTAGTATAAAAGGCACAGCAGGGTAGGTGGAATATCGCAGCAATAGTACAGTATCAGCTTCGTTACTGTTTCCTATTGTTACACTATTCCACCCACCTTAACTGTGAGCCTTTCGGCGTAGCAATGCCGTATCCTTTGGAGTCCAGGTTGCCCCCGACTTTCATTGTGTCACAAGGCTTGCGCTGCTCCGTGTACTCGTTCATGGTGGACTCCAGGAGGAAGGCGTACTTCCCCTTGGACTTGCGGACCCTCGCCACGCCCTCCGCTGTGGTTTTGGTGAAGACCGTCGGCTCGGCAGATTTCATGTATGACCACATCTTCTCGTACACGGCTATTTTGGACCTCTGGGATGGCGGAGTGGGAAGAGGAGAGAGAGAGAGAGAGAGAGAGAGAGAGAGAGAGAGAGAGAGAGAGAGAGAGAGAGAGAGAGAGAGAGAGAGAGAGAGAGAGAGAGAGCAGAGGTTCATTGGGAATTATTTGACATTGTTTGCTTGTACATAGAAAAACACAGAAGATAGTTCATTTCCTTGAATACAGCTACTTTTGGTTTATTTTGCGTCCATCCCACGTACTGTACGTTGTCCCTGCTGCTGTGAATACTCAAAACCCAAATGTGGATTAGTCTCCAGCAAATGAAGTATTTACCCCTGATAAAGTTAGCAAAAAAACTATCATGGTCACCTTTTTTTTTTTTAGGTCATTGACAGAAATCCAACATAAAAAGATTTGTGACTTCAATAGGAATGAATGGGCCCTGGGCTGAAGGCCACAGACATGGTAAATACATTTTTGAGGGGATTAGCTGATGCTAAAATTAATAAACTACAATGTCGTGGTGTTGTAAATGCGCCCATGCTGTGTGTCTTCTTATTGATGGACAGTCACACCTCACTGGTGCCCCAAGCAGCTTCTCTGACCACAAATTTGATTATTCAAATCAACGTGCCACAAATGGGAGACATCAAAGATGCAAATGTGAGAGCCGAGGAGACGAAAACGACGCAGCCTATTCATTATGTTGACACAATGACACTTAATGGTGTTTATTGATTAGACACTAGTGTGTTTTCTGTGCATGGACAAAAAAAAAGCAGAGTACAGTACAGTTCCCTAAGACGAACAGCAAACTGCTAAGGCTTTTGAGTAGTATAATTGTATAAAAGTCTGGAATAAAATGACACTGCTGATGGAGGGTTGTGTCTTCCATCTTCCATTTTGATCCTCGGGCATATGCTGACATTTATAACCACATTTTAAATGTATAACCACGTCTCCCTTGTTAAGTCAAGCATCAGTCTTGCTTTAAATGGGCATATAACTGGAACAGTGGCATACTGATCCTTCTGTGTAGTGATGTGAGGACAATCTGTGTGGCATGATGCAATAGACTGTACATTATTGTGTATATACCATGAATATGTGCATAGATGTGTGTGTCAGTGTTTACATGTGAGTTTGTGTGTCCCGTTAATTGGGGACGGCTTGTCCAATTTGAGTCAAATGCTGATTTTTGGGTCAGTGGTTAAGGTTGGTGAGGTTAAGGTCTATGTACTGCAATGTCCCCAAAAGTGATCTGTAACAATACGTGTGTGTGTGTGTGTGTGTGCGTGTGAAGTGTGTGTACTCAAGAGTGAAAATAACAAGTGGAGGAGTCAAACTGTCATCCTCCACAAGCGTCCTGTTTCCCCTCCTCTCCTGGTGATAAAGTGTTATTCTGTCGCTCTGCAAGCGACAAGCCATGGCCTCCGCCACTGAAACCAGCCGCCCGGGAATGCTGTGTGTGCGCGTGTGTGAGTGTGTTGCTGGTGCGTGACGGACACCTATCCCATAATAATGTAACTCACATCTAAGAGGACCATCAGGCCCCTCCTCTATCCATCCTACCCGCTCTCTCTCTCTCTCTCCTTTCTTTCTCTTCTTATTTCACCATAGCCCTTCTCACTTTACACTCCTAGACTTCTAGTTTTAATCTATTTCCTTGGGTTAAATCCGTCCAGCCATACTCTTGATTTTTTCACATTCTTCTATCAAATAATTTCGCAATTTTTTCAAACAACATGTAAGTTTGCGCTTGTGTGTATGCGTCCCCGTGTGTGTGTGCGAGCTGCAAGTCACCTTCAGGCATACACACCATAGAAAACACAATTAAATATACATCAACTCACAAATCTGCTCATGTGAGCTGAGCGCACGCACAAACGTAAACACTCACTACTGTGCATACGTGGCTAAATATGCATACATGCATGATTGCATACACCCGCGCACACACACACGCTCAGACACACACACACACACAGATAATTAATGGTGGTGGTGAATCCTCCTCAGCTGAGGGAGAGTAAATTGCTTTTTCACCCTCCACAGATTTCAGCCCGCTCGTTATGTTGATGATGCCAGAGCCGCTCACAGAAGCACAAACTGTCTGCTAAAACTTCCCTCCTCCCCCTCGGCCTCCCCTGCGTCCCGCAGATACACACACAAGCGCGCAAAGCCTTTGCAAAGCACAACTGTAAATTGGTAAACATACACACGGAATGCATGAGCACACCATTGATTCTGAATATTCCTCCAAAGCATGACAAGGTGACAGAGCAGATTTGTCTGGGAACAAGTAATGATGCTGGTGTTTTGCCAATGTCTGCAGAAAATACTGTCTGCATCAGCAATGTGTGTGTGTGTGTGTGCGCGCGTTTGTATTTGTTTATGAGAATGTATGTAATTGCAATCCACAAGGGTGAATAGGTCATTGGGTGAAGCCACTCCAGGTCGCACTCTGCCATTACATCCTCCTCCCCGTTTCATTGTTAACTGCTCGCGGCAGCAACTATTTTTTGTTCCAGCTCTGTCCACCCCGTCTATGCAGACCGCCCCTCCCCTTCACTGCTCTATACGATTTGCACAGGACGGTGGTAGAACAAATGTTGATCCATTCTAATCAGGATTGTTTGAGGATTGTAATAGAAAGCATTCAAATCCCATGGTGGTCCTCCTTACTGTTCAGTATACTCCTCCCAAACCTTGTTGTGGACTTAAGCAATCAACTTTTAGAAAAGGAATTAACTGCAGATGAAAGCCAGACATTTCAGCTTAGCATCCTTTTCAAATATTCTCTTAAAAATTCTCTCTCATTTGCGGCTGAGGAGAAAGTCAGCGCCTTCATTCCTCATCTCCCACCTGGACTATTGTAAATCAGTTGACACTGTCATTCGTTTCTCGTCCTTGTCTCACCTTCAGTCTGAGCAGAATTCTGCTGCTTCGCTTTTCTTTCTGGCTTCAATAGAGGAGACAAGCTCTCCCTTTTAAAAAAAATATTAAAATTAGCTTTTTTTTATTTGCTTACTTTCATTGGCTGCCAATTTACATCAGAAGTGGCTTTAATGTTTTGATCTTTGTCTTTTTTACTGACATTACACCTTCACCATAACACCTTTAAAAGAACCAAAGAAAAAAGAAACAAATAAGACGAATTACAAAAAAGAAAGAAAGAAAAAAGGGAATTTTTTAGCAAACACACAAGCTTCTGTTTACATTCAGTTTGTACGGTCAAATTTTATTTTTGGCGCTTATATGCTACATTTACTGACCCATTAAACATTTTCTTCTTTCCCAGCTTTTGCTAGATCATCACTACATGTCTTGATCAAGTGGCAACCCACCGTGACTTCACCCATTGGTTTGTGGTCTGCTTTTTCGAAGCCTCGAGTTTAGGATTTTGGCCAGCGCCATGTTGGTTTTCTGAAACCAGAAGTAACCATATTTGGTGGACCGGGTTGTTGGGCCTGACTGAGAGCTAATCCACTGCACATCCACATCCACCTGCAACCATGCACATATTGGACAATACTAGCAGTCAATCATTCTATATCCATCATCATTCTAACTGTGCTTTATCGTCCATTCAATTCTAAATGGGATCATCATTTATAAAATGACCATCATGCTGTCTGGGAGAAGACTTGAAGCTAGAGATGTTGGAGATTGAGACTATAAACTGCACAGGGAAATGTTTACTGACGTTATATATCAAGTGAGAAGTATAAGTGAGAGTCACTTTCTCATACACTTCTATAGAAACTATCTTCTTTTTAAGTGAATACAGGCTTCCGGCACTGGATGCCATCTAGCTCATTTCATGAACATTTTCCTGCCAATTATCATGACGTACATTGTATCCTTGATTTTGACTAGAAGATCAAACAAAAGTGTGAATGAAATGATGAAGATGTGCTGGTTGGGCTTTTATAATAGTATTCACAGAGCAGGGAGGGAATAGTCCTCCTCCTTCTGAGTCCTGCAGCCTTTTCTGTAGTCTGAGCTCAGCAGCAAATTAACTTGTCTTAACACAGTAAAAGCCTGTAACCTTTAAAGGAATCAAGAAAACGAGCAGAATCAGTTGAGTCCATACCCTGAAGAACTCCTTGGTGGAGCCTGAGTCCAATGTCCCGTAGGCGATCTCTGTCTGTTTGGCCAAATCCTCTGCACTCTCTATGGGTGAGACCATCCTCTCCACTGTGAGGAAGGCCGCCAGGTTAGCTGTGTAAGAGGAGATGATGATAAGGGTGAAGAACCACCACACGCCTCCAACAATCCGTCCAGACAGAGACCTGGAGAGAAGAGACAGATGGAAGGAAAGGAAAGGAAGGGTGGGGGAGAAGAAGAGAGGAGTCAAAGGGGGAGATGACAAGATTGAGGGGATTAAGGAAAGGATTTGGAGATGGGAAATTACAGTAGGATGTGGAGTTGAAAAAGATGGAAAAGATAAGGTTGAGGATTAAAAACAACATTACAGAAAACTGAGGGAAGAAAACATAATTAAGGTTCCAGAGGCAGAGATATGCAACAAAACACTTTTCAACACCACTGTGTGTTATGACTGTGAAAATGACGGCTTTGCCAGAGTAATTGCCTTTCAACTTTCCACCCAGTTCAGCACCAACAACAACAAAGACTACGCGAAACAGATCGTAATCTCTACAATCCTCATTCTCCTTTTTCCCTCCATGTTTACTCTCTTTATCTGCTAATTGTGAGCGGGGCAAAGTGGCAATTCATTCTGTTTGCACAAACTTTTTTTCACTGAGTAAAAAGGGAGGAGAGCAAGCAAGAGAGAGCACATTAGAGAACAGGACAGAAACACAGGAGAAGGTGGCAAAATGTGGTTTTCATTTAAATGCCGCAGTCAATAGAAGACCGTGAAATTCGAATGGGCAAAAAGAGCGGCATAAAGAAAAACCCTTGCTTTGGAAAGAGATAGAAAGCGAAGAAGGATATCGGGCAAAACGTATGCTCAGAGTTCCTCAATTTTTTTTTCAAAGTATTAAAATGTAAAAGCGCCATTGCATTCACAGAGAATGAACATGCTTGTAGGTGTTATTGTTTGGGTGTTGACTAATCTATTCAAAGAAAGGACTTCAGCTGAACATATTCCTCAGTAAATCAGCGTTTGGAAAATGTGTTGCTCCAGGAAAGTTTGCACAAAACAAAAAACTTGGGAGAAGCTGGAGTCAGCTGTAAACAAACCCGCTGACACATTATCTCCTTTAAAGCTCATATGCCATGCAACCAAACAATTGGATTACTTACACATCTTATTCCCTCATTCACTTGTTCTGTGGGTACCAGGCGGACGCTCGACATATGGTTACTCTCCTTGCTCTGTTTTTTTTTGTCTTCACCAGGACTCGAGGGGAAAATATCTGGCTCTTTAGCTGCTAAACACTCGGCTTTGTTCACCAGCCAGATGCCGACTTTGTCTGTTGTTTGTGTCGCTGGGCAGGTAGTGTAACGCCGGCTTGAATGGCGCCTGCTGGTGCAATAAGATCCATGAGATTTGAACGAAAAAAATAAATAAAAAGTTGTGAGGTGAGAAAAAAAAAATGAAGCTTAAAGATGCCGAAGCAGAAGATGTTAACAAACAGGACTGCGTGATAATTACCTCCGCCGAAGAGATTATGTTTTCATTGCTGTTTATTTGTTTGTCTGTCTCTGTAAGCTCCTGCCTCTTTAAGCCCCCCCTCCCCTCCCTATGAAGCCAAGTCTGCTCTGATTGGCCAGCTGGCAGACTCTGTTGTGATCAACCCCATCCAGTGCATGTGGGATGTGTGGGGCCTCCCATCCAGCTTTAACTGGCTTTGTTTGGGGGCGTGCCAGACCAGCCGCTGGGTACGCCTTATGCACTTCCCTAGCATGGTGGTGTCACGGAAGTATCGGCCGCGGACCACAAACTTTTGGCTTTTCCACTTTGCAGACCTTTTACATACACAGAGAACCTCTACAACACATTAGAGGAAAGACAAACTGAAAAAGAATATGTCTCCTTTAACATGGTGAGATAAGGCAATAGCCTTAGTGAAGGTGCGCTTTTGTGTTCATCTCTATAAGTGACATCTCTCTTTAAACATTACACGTAGTGGTTTTATTATAAAAAATAAAAAAACACTGATCGTAGTCCTTATGCATCCAGAAGAAATAGGACCAAACATTTGGAGATACCTCCACCCTAATGTGAAGTCAGTGATGTGGGAGTTATTTTTAGGGGTCGTGCTTTGAGGAGAGAGAAAAGAGCAGTGAGAGAGTGGAGAAGCGACGCCTGACTCAGCATAAATTGTCGCTCTTTGGAGCGACTCCTCATTCTGCTGCTCTTCAGAAGTCAGCACACCGCTTAATCCTGACACACACACACACACGCACACACACACACACGCACGCACACACGCACGCACGCACGCACGCACGCACGCACGCACGCACGCACGCACACACAAATATGAATTCATAGCATTTGTCCTTGAGGTATCGATCTGTTTACCTGAATTAATGAAACTGCCGTATACTGTGATGGATGGAGTTGTTACGCGTTGTGTTTTATACTTATTTGGAGACGGTGGATTTCCCCCCCCAACAGCTGAAAATGTGTGATGGATTGAAATATTAAAAACATTTATTTAACTATGCTTCGTTACTGTTTTTAGATAGACATACTGATTTCGATGACGATGATAATGAAAAAAAAAATCCTAATCAAAAAGATGTCAATGGTTAGGAGGAAGAGCAAGATGAAGAGGAAGAGGAGGTGATAGCTTGGAAGGGAAGGTTAGCATATTTAGAAACTCGTTTCATGGGTTCTACAGGGTCTCCTACAGTGGCCGACAGGGGGTTTGCTGAGATCTGATTGGTAAGTTGGTAAACAAGCTGTGGCAGCATTTTAATCAGACCTGATGGAGTGAGTGTGTGATTTGAGTGGACACTCACAGAGAGAGAGAGAAGGGGGGGGGGGGGGGTGCAGCAGAGCAAAGTGAAGCGTAAAAGGGAGGAGAAGAGCGCAGACTGTAAGGGGAAGAAAAAGAGAGGAGATTCAAGAGCGGTGGTGCTTTCCCACTACGCTCCCCTGTCGCTCAGCATTTTCATAGCAAGTTCACTGTTGCCAAAATGTGACGGAAACCACTGATTCCACCTCATGAGCCAGAGAGTTTGGTGCATGCACTTATTTGTGCACGTTACATCTCAGGGGTGTCACTTTAAGTGACTATATCATGTATGGAATATGATGAGGTTTATGTTACTTCTTATTGATCACTTAAGCAAAATCTCTCCTCTGTATTTGACCCATTCCAAACATTGCGAGCGCTGGGCAGCCACACTACAGTTCCTGGGCCTATCTCTATTTCTGTGGTCAGTGCCTCAAATGCAATAAGTGATGAGAGTATTCTACTAAACCTTTACTTTAACTCCTCATTTTAAGCATTTACAAAGATTACATGGACATTAAATGCAATATATACAAAATAATCTACACAAATATAATGTAAAAACAGACAATGAGTGTTAAAAAAATTATGATCATTTGTAAATACTGTACATAGTGTTACGGGTTAAAATGTCCTTAGATCTGTGTACAACTATGTAATATTGTGTCTTATATCATTTATTAAATGTTTAAATACTGCATATAATGCATGTTATGGTGTGGGAGGGAATTGAGGCGCCAGAAGCCCACAGAAATACAACAAGGATGCACACAAACAGTTTTCATAAGCTTCTATTATACAGCTGTTCAGCTTAGTGTCCCTTATTTTGAATTGGCAGAGTGGATTCAGAACACAGACTGGAGTTTGACTACAGGAACACAACGTTTCAAGTATTTTTGCATGAAAACACAAACTGTAACAAACATTTAAACAAACCTGGTGTAAGTGTCCGGGATGGGCACAATAAGCTACTTCATATAAAAAGGTACACACAGTCTGTTATAAGTCGTTTGTATTTTGTAAACTATTTGCGTGAGAGATGCATTTATGATGTCCATAAATCTACCTTTAGCACCTGAATTCATATAGTGGATTTACTGCACTTGAATGAATGACTGAATGAATCACCCTTGCAACACTCGCAAGATGAACGTCGAGTTAAAAAATAAATAATTAAATTGTCAATCTGAGCAAAAGGAATTTCGCACTGGATAAATCAGGGAGTAAATGAAGCCAGATCTCATCGTCCACTGCATGTGACTTATTGGAGCTTTTAATCGAAGACCGAGCGGTGTGTCAGGGGCATGAACCACAACTATCCTACAGAGAACAGGAAAATGGATTGGAAGAGGACAACGTGATTAACAACATGTCCACTTCTGGATGTGTAGTCCTTGTTATGTTTTTTATCTGTATGTGTGTGTGTGTGTGTGTGTGTGTGAATGAATAGGAGAGAAGGGGGTGTTTGGCCTTGGAGTGGATGGAGCAGGCTTGATTCAGATAAGCCCACGTATGAGAACATGACGACGTGCATGTGTAAGCAAGTGTGTATGTGCACATATATTTTGCTGCGCGGAAGTGACGTCCTTGCTTTTTGTGCATTTTTGTTTGAAGCATGCAGTGTATATGTGTGCGCTGCCTCTGTGTGTGTGTGTGTGTGTGTGTGTGTGTGTGTGTGTGTGTGTGTGTTATGTTGTGTGTGTGTGTTGGTATGCAACAGGCGAGTCATTGTATAGCAGGCCATGTATCATCTATGATAGCCAACAGATTGCCCTTGCAATCCTCTGTTTGAAAGATTAATGGCATGCTGTTCTTCTTTCTCTCTCCCACAAACACAAAATATTGAGCGTGCACACACACACGCACAGACACGCACGCATGCACACTCACACACACTGTTCTGAGCTATGCAGTTTCCTTTCATTCAATGCATTTAGATTTTATTCTCTCTACTTGCAATTCTAAGCCTTATGTGCGTGCTCAAGTTTGTGCATTTGATTCTGCGCACGGACACACACACACACACACACACACACACACACACACACACACACACACACACACACACACACACACACACACACACACACACACACACACACACACACACACACACACACACACACACACACACACACACACACACACACACACACACACACACACACAGCAGTTTAGCAGTTTTAGGTTTTTTTTTTGTTCAAGTAGCAAGCATTTTTACTGAAATAAGAAATGAAAGGAAACCAAATCCAAAAAAAATGATGAAATCACATTTTCAAACTACTTCAGACGAAACCAGACATCAAGGATGCCATGCGTTCCAGTAGATTATGTAAATCGTGCGGTTGTTAAGAAATTAATATCCTCGTTTGTTAAGTCGTGCCGACAGAGAAATGCAACACTATTTGCTGTTTTCCTATTGGAGAGCAAGATTTGTTCTACGTAGTGATGGTGACCAACATGTTAACAAATGTGGGGTCTGTCAGTAAGTGTGTGTCTGATGTGTAGGGAAAGTGAAGCATGAATGTTTGGTGAAACATGAAAGAAAATCAGATTAAGAGATTAAAGATTAGGTGCGGCAGGTGGATAATGAAAGGCATAATAAAATAAAACAATTACAGAGATCGTAAAAAAGACACAAAGACACCCAGAGAGAGAGAGAGAGAGAGAGAGAGAGAGAGTGTGGATCAGAGAGACAATTATACATAGGATTTATATAAATCTATTACTGGTGAAGTTCATAAACACGGGACTGGCTGGGCTCTGATCAGTGACCTTCAGACTAATCATTAATTAGTCAGTGAGCTCCACTATTAGTTAGTCTTGCCATTAGCTGGATCTGTTGCTTCCATTAACTATTCAACACACCCATGGCCCTTTACTCAATACTTACACATGGCACTCTCATTCACACACACACACACACACACACACACACACACACACACACACACACACACACACACACACACACACACACACACACACACACACACACACACACACACACACACACACACACACACACACACACACACACACACACACACACACACACACACACACACACACACACACACACACACACACACTGTAATTTCAGATGTTTATTGACAGAGACAGATCCAGTCCCTGTGGGAGGTTAACTGGTGATCAGTTTACCTCTCTCTCAACCTCTTGCACTTGCTCTCGGCCCTTCTCTGCGTACACACTGTCACTTCTCTGCCTCGTATTCATGGCCACTTAAAAAAAAAAACCCCATCCAGTCCTGTCACCGAAATGTCTGTCTCTTTGTTCCCACCCTTTGTGCGGTGACCAGGCCAAGTGCGGATATTAAAAAAAAGCCTCAAAAGCCTGGACTGAAGGATGACAGGTGAGTGATGAAAAGGCCACCTCAAGGTCAGTCTGCCAACACTTGTGATAATGTGTGTGTGTGTGTGTGTGTGTGTGTGTGTGTGTGTGTGTGTGTTCGTGTCTGCTTTCTGACATTTACTTCCGCTTGATCGGAAAAGTGAGGGAAAAAAAAAACAGACGGTGTGTTAGCACAGACAAGTTCACTGTAACTTCTGGATATGGAAATGCCCATTAATGGGGATGGTGATTACATTACAAATCAGCATGATTAAATTAAATAAAAATGGAAAAATGAAAAGTAAAGTAGAATAATATATAGTATAGATAGATAAATGAGTGAGAGAGATGAGTAGGAGTGTGTTTCACTGTGTCTCTCAGACTGCAGAGAGGACTGCAGCAGGGAGAGAGCGACCCACAATGAATACCAATGGACCTACTATGCCAGCTCAATACACAATACATAACCAACACTGTCTCACAAGCACATGTATAGTATAGTATAGTAAGTCAAACAACACGTGTCGTCGACCATTGGAACGGTCAGACGCTCATGAAAATTATAAGACAGACTGAGATGACAGATAATAAAGGAGAGATGTGTAGTTCACTAAGGAAAACACACGTTGTGTAAATGTAAATACCCAACAATGCTGACTGCAAACACACACACACCCGATTACATTCAGAAAAAAAACATATATAATAGAGAAAAGTCAAATTAAACCTAAACACTGAAGCAGTTCACGGCAAAGTACAGACTATTTTCAGCTACTTGCAGACATAAGGAGGTGTAAGATAGTAATTTATGTCACAGTTAACACCACTTAAGACAGCAGGTCACCAGTCTATCACAGAGGACTAAGGCAATAAAACAATAATAAAAATAAACCGATTTCCATTAGACAAAACAGCTACCTACTAAAATAGCAGGTAGCTGTTTTGGCCTGAATCAACACTCTGCACAGAAGAGAGTTATGCTCTTTAATGGAGTTCTATAATGTATTCTCCTTCGTGAGTAATTAGTTCAGTGTGTTATTTGTAGACATTGCTGTGCAGCTAATAGAGGAAAGGTTAACTGAGCAAGTGAATAAGTGAACATGCTATAGCAATTTCTTCATATAGAGGTAAATGTTAGAGCCCGACCGATATATCGGCCAATATTAGCCTTTCACAGACATATCGGGAACGATATGTTTAGAGCCCGACCGATGTTATTGGCCAACAGATATGAGCCTTTGAATGTGCATTTATGTTTACATTTTAGGGTCAACTAAATGTGTATTTTCTAAATTCAACTTGGGTGAATTTATATTTTTTTTTTAATTTATAGTAATTGATGATAAGGTTTATTGTTAAACTAAAATATCAAGCACCAATTACATTTCTTTGGCATAAAGGTTTGATAACGGCATTTAAGGAATCATATATATATATGTGTATATATATACATATATATATATATATATGTATATATATCGGCCGTTGTATCGGTATCAGGAATCTTGTACTCTCTAATATCGATATCGGCTTTGGCCCCAAAAAAATCCATATCGGTCGGGCTCTAGTTAATATTAAAAATGACTTTGCCTGCTCGCAAAGGTGAACAAAAGATTGGGAGATCAGAGGAAATATGATCTTTGCTGAAGGGACAGAGAAACGGTAGGACGTGACGATATGCATGACACGCGTCCTTTGCGAAGGACATGATCTAGTGTTCCTGCAGAGCACGCTCCATCCATCACCTGATTCTCATGGCAGAACGCCTGCACTGCAGCCTTATTCAATTTCTTCATAAGGGAATTTAATGAACAGGTTAACTCTTTCATTGTGGGGAAAAATCTATGAGTGACGTTTTTTGCGCTGTAAGAATATAATCTGGCATTCATGACTGTAGTAATCCTGGCCTATATAGGAGTTATGCTGGATTGGAAGTGACGGGGTGGGGTGATTTATATGACGAACACTGGCTTCATGTTGATTATCACATTATCACTATGACAGCTGTAGCTTATGCACACACATCTATAACAGAGCCTGCATGTGTGTGTTGGGCTTGTGTGTGTGTGAGTGAGTGTGTGTGTGTAAGCAATGTCAGTGTGTTTATGGTTGTTGGCCCGAGTGTGGTTGTGTGCAGCTGGTTTGAGTGTTTTCCGTTCCATGTGTCAGGGCTAGAATTGGCCTGTCAGTCACAGTGAAGTTGGAGGAGTGGGAGACAACAGGTGTTGGAGGAGGGAGGAAAAGAGAGAGAGATAGAGTGAAAGAGATGGATGGACATTTTGGGCCGCCGACGTTTAACTTTTGCTCTTTTCTCAAACGCGAAACGCTACCGTCAATGTGGCAGAGATGTGTGAGAAATAATGAGAGAGCAATGACAGCAGTTCGATTGGAAGGAACGGAAAGTTAAAGAGGCGAATGAAGCTTCTGTCTAATGAGAGTTTTCATTATAACACGTGGAGGCATCTGACACATTATCGTGTGGGACCACTCCATCTCCTCCTCTGTGATGAAGTGAAAAGTGTTCATTCACACAGCAGCAACCAGTTCGTATTCTCTCCTGCACACACACACACACACTCTTTTGCTCTGCTGCTCAAACTTCCCGTCTTTAAGCTCATCACCTATCACTCCTTCCCATCGTGTGTTTTGGTCTGAAGCTCTCCCGGCTGCTCCTCCTCTCCTCAGGTTTGCTCCCTAAAGGTCTTGAGGATGACCGCCATGAATAATTCACTAAACTGTATTCTCAGCTTATCAATAATAAAATGCCATATTTCTTTAAATATTCTAAAAATACAGCTGGACTCTGCCTCTTCAGATGTGCATTAAAATTTCATAAACACCTAGAAAACCACTAACCCTCCCACCATTGCACACCCGTATGGACATGACCGCTGGCCTGTGTGCAGGTGGTTTCTTCACACTTTTATGTTATTTTTTTGTGTGTGTGTGTGTGTGTGTACATGTCTGCGTTTGAGGATGCATTCCTAGGACCGTTTAATCTTGTGTAACACACGCTTTGTGTGTTGGAGTATCAGTCCAGTTCAGTGAAAACTATCAAAGTGCTAAGAGAGGTGATTCACATTGTCAACAGTCTGATTCACGAGAGCCATACACTACAGCACTCTGCCACTGTAAACGGTGAGACATACGCACGCTATTCCCAGCCCACACACACTCTTATGAACACATCCTGCCTATTGACTCACATTCTTTCATTCGGTCCGTCTGACACACGCACTCACCGCTGCTCCCTGTTTTTATCCCGCACACTCCACTTCCTGCCCTTACCGCGGTGAGATGTCGCAGCCCTGTTGCATGAAAGCTCCCAGTGAGAACCACAGCGAGTTGAAGATGCCAAACTCGTTGGGAGGCTGGTCCGTGGGGCCCTGCTCTGGGCCACCCTCCTCTGGTTCCTCTGCGTGCCACTCATACGGACTGAAGCGACTCACCTGGGACAGCGAAGGAAATCAAAATTTAAAAAAAAAAAATGAACCATTTAAAGGTCTATAAATGACAAAGGTAGTGCCGGTATGTTAACAAACAAACAAAAATAAATGAACGTCTTATTCAGACGAGCAAAAAAACGGAGGGTGAATTGATTTCAGCGATTAGCGTAGGATGAATTTTTGTGACTGCAGAAGCATGGATGAGCATTTGCTTGACTAGGTAGACCCTCTGCAAAAGATATTTGAGCTGAGGAGGATGAAGGCAACGTCACCATGCTTGAAAAATGATTGACTGCTGTAATTCATAGAAATCCATAATAATCTATAGATACAGAAGGTGTTTTATCAGAAACACAAGGATGAATGATCACTTTAAGTTCTTATAGCACATGTTACAGTAAAACTGACTTAAAATTAAGTTTCATAGCTTAATCTATGTTGATGATGAACAAGAGAAAATGTGACCGATTAGAATCCCATGCTGTCGCTCGATGCACTTAAGTACTTTTTACCCCCTGAAATTCTTCCTTGAACCCAACCCACCATAACTCCTCCAAATGTGGCAATCCCTTAACCCGGCTTATCCTCTGACTTCAAGTTTTTTAACCACCACTCACCAAAAACAGGACAACGCTGACTCCGATGTAAGCGAACACTATGCACATCCAGATCTCGTAGGCCAGCGGGTCCAGGAAGGAGAAAACGCCAGGTTTGGACTTCTGGGGCTTCTTGATCATGATGGATATTCCCAGAGACATGAAGGGCTTCGAGAAGTCGATCACCTCTTCTCTCACCAGAGTGATGGTCAGCGGCGCCACCGCGATTTCTGCTTTCTGCAAAAAAAGAGAAAAGAATAGATAATGAGAAAATGTATAGTTTTTTTGTGTGTGTTTAATGATAAGGAAGTGGAGTTAATTTGCAGCAACAACATGTAAAACAGCTGAGCAGGAACTGTTTGTGTTGTCTCCGGAAGGAGAGAGTCTGTGGACAGAGATAAAGGAAGGAGGGAGAAGGTTTTGAAACACTAAAGGACAGGTATGGTAGATGATCACCATAAGATCCATGGAGTTTTGCAGCAGGAGCGACAGAGGGAAGATATTGAAGGCAAGGAGGGAGGCTAAGGAAGGGAATAGGTGCTGTGGGTGAGAGAGGAAGGGGATTGAAGTGTAGACAGAAAGAGCAGAGCTACAAGGGAAAACCAGTAGAATGACAGAAGTAATTCACACTGCCGGAATATCAATTAGTCCGCAAGGTTTCATGCACATTTGCATGTGTGCACCCACACTTCCATATCTGTTAGAGTCAAAAACATTATTCATTCAGCACACTGAGCATCTGTTTCAGAGTAGCTAAGCGTGTCTAAACAGCGTCTGCAGTCTTATCGGGGGAAAAGAGGCTTTACACAAACCGCATATCAAATAACATCTTTGGCTACAAGGGGTGAGGATGTTACAAAGCAAGGAGTATAAACATCATAGGAAAGAGAAGGAAATCAGAAGTGACGTGAAAAGAAAGCAGGGGAGGGGAGAGGGCAGAGGAATATCAAAATAGCCACAATACAGCACAGAAAGGGAGATTGAAATAAATTGGAGCTACAAAGCACGAGGCAAATGTACACAACATGAAAGAAAAAGGGAAGACAGTCATGAAGACAAGGAACAAATAAATGAAAGCGATGGTGAAGAGACTTAGAGGACAAAAAGCCAGAAATATTCCCTCCGTGGCAGACGGGGCACTGGAAGGGACTGCTGGTGTTCGGAACAAATCAAACCCGATTAGGAAATGCAGCGGTTCTGCCGCGTCACCTTCCACTATCCAGATTTCCGGAGGCTAATTAATTCTGTCGCTTCTGTCTGTTCTGCAGCAAAGCCCCCGGGTTCAGTCTTCCGCTGAACGCCGACTGACGCTGTCCTCTGCATGTTGATAAAGATTGCGTTGAGACAGCGCCGTGAAATCTCAGACTGTGCACGGGCGGCGACGGCACAATCGGCTCGCACGAATTCTCACGCAGCAAGCGCAGCCTTCCAGACACGGTACCTCTGCAGGAAACTGACATGGTAGCTAAGGAGACGAAAGGGCTCGAGACAAGTTTATGCACTACACGAGTTATTTTGAGCATTTTCTCAGCTCGGTGTCATGGCCCACGGTGAGGTCACGGTAGCAGGGTCATGTACGACACAAAGGAACACCTCTGTGGTGTAAACTGTGTGACCCCTGCGAAGATTACAACACTGATGTAATGTTGATGCGGTGACGGGGGACTGTTAATATCAACACACACTGTCATTTTCTGTCATGTTTTCTGTACTGGATTGCATTACAGTGTGTTGTGATTTGAACAGGTTATATTCTCCCACACGATAGTCCATTTTAATTCTTTAACATTTCAACATGTGACCTTATGGGTTTTTGTGTCGTCTGGGGCTGTGACACAAGATCTTGAAATAAACCGGGTTCAACAAATCTAAAGACACAGTCTGTCACAACTGTTTGATGCTAAATAAAGAACCGGATTCATCTGTTGGACAAATGACATAAATTGGTAAGCAAGGTATAAAGGAAATATTTTTTCTATGTCATATGCCTCCTCTTACTGTACTCTCACTGGTTGGTATACATTGACAAATTGATGCTGACCTCAATCCTGTTGTCACATTCTTACATGTAGGTTTGGGATTCTGCCTTGTGTGTAACAGGTGCCATAGTTGTGTTTACAATTTCTGTAATGTTCTTTATCCAGTAAAGTGTGCCAGAAACTCTTTGGTGGATGTGCACTACAAGTGGAATCGAATCAAAATGCATGAATACGTAATTTGAAGACATCATCTTGGGATCTGAGAGCTCCTGATGGGCAGACATACAGTTTGCCACATGAAGTTTTCTGCCATCAGACACTGGCTGAATAATGAAATCATTATCCAAAAAAGTAACACACAGGATAATCAATTGAGTCCAAATATTTTTCATCAAAACTCACCCCATACACCAGCTCTCCAACCATGCCGTTCCATATCTTCGTCTCTGGATCTCGGGCGCCGTATTTCCCATCTGGTACGATCGAGATCTTGTATTTGATTCCAATGTGTTTGGCGATCTCCGAAGCCAAGTCCACACAGTATCCCTCAAACTGGTCGTTGCCTTCGTAAAGCTCCCAGTTCTTCTTCAGCATCACATAGGGGCCCTCCTACAAGACCAGCATAAGGGGAGAAAGACACATCTGTTTGGAGGAACATGGCAGCAATTATTATAAGAGCACTATTAAAAAGAAGAAAAATGAAAACTTATCAAGAGGAGCCAGCGGTTTGGTAGTCAACATAGCAACAGAGAGATAAAAGTATACAAAGAAAAGTCATACCAATGGAAATGATTCCAGAAAAAATATATAGGTATATACATTTTCAACAGAAACTTATATTACTGTTTTTTTATTTTTATCATGCCCAGAGGGTAACGGCTGTGTGCAATACACCAAGGCAATGTTGCAGACAGAATTCAAAAAAGATACAGGAAGAAAAAAACAGGGAAACAAACCAATAAACATTACAGCTCACGAATGTATATGCACATTATCACGAGATACTAATTTTAGCAAACATTAAGGACAATGAAGGCAATCTCAAAGTCACACACTATTTGTCGTGAGCATGTTTCCAACATTTTGAGTTGTAAAAGTAGATGGATCTCTTATAAACTATCTTCCACCAAACCTTGACAGAAACAGTTGCACAGTTCGAAAAATGTGAAAAAAAATGATATTAGAGCTAGATTTTAAAAAGACCGTGTCAGAGTTGGTCGTTTTAAATCTTGTATTTCTGACTTCCAGTGCCTTGTTTATTGCTTTTGCCTGACTCTACATGACTCCACTGGGACCTTCACCTGACTCAGAACAACACTAACGCTGAAAGGAGCGGAATGTACAAGCGGGAGGAAAAATACAGTGTGGCAGAAGAAAAAGGAAGGAAAACCGCTGCTTTGGTAACGTGTTGGTAAAATGATATCTACGTGCAGTAAACAAAAGATGAAAGCACATTCTTTAATTATGTCTCGTGAAACGGTGGGCGTATTAGGAATGCCACACCCAGACACAAGCATGTGCATGATGGTGGAGAAACATGCCCGTACATCACAGCAGCGAGGAAATCCACAGAGAAAAAAGCACACGTGAGTGACAGCGTATCCATCAGGAGCAGTGAGTTATTGTACTATGCCCGAGGCTGCTCACCCGGTAATCCAACTGAATCCAAGCCTATTAAAAGGCTTTCAAACACTTTTTAATCAATGATTTATCTCATCTAATTCATCAAGCAGGCTTGTTGTAATATCAAACTCTCACAAGCGATGAGACAGGTTCACGAAGATCATAAAAACACAATAAAAAAATCACATTTAAAACAACAGTAAAATCAAAGATGGCTTTAAAAGGTGTCAAATGACGAATGAAGTTATTCTGACAGAGGCAACAGTTCCAGGAAACTGAATTAGATTGAAAGCAAGTGGCGATTGGAAGAGATAGGCAGAGGGATTAAAAAGCCATACAGTGGAATCTGATCAATACAGACGGGATTTAGAAAGGGAAGCTGGATTTAGAAATTGATTCTCTTTTTTCTCTTCGGTAAACAGAGAGCTTGAAATGAAACTGAAATTTCATTGCCTACCAGTGTATGACTAAGATACTGAGGTTTTCATTTGTGTATTTAAATTATTATTTAATAGACTTACATGTACCCAGATGTAAAAAATGATTCATACTGGTAGAAATACTTTTATTTTTATCTGTCATGTACCGGTTGACTAAATTATTGGAAAATTAATTGCCACCAGATTAAACCGCACTTTGTGTTTGGTGCTAATTAAAAAATGCTAGAATGCGAACACTCATTGATTAGCATGGTTACATGGTAAACATTATACCTCATCAACATGCTTTATGTTAGTATTCTGACATTTATTGCTGTGCCAAAGTGTTGCAGAGCCACTGGCCTGTAGCGTTGGATGTTTCCTGTTTCTAAATCCAGAAAGTAAGTTCAGCATCATTTTCTACCTAACAACACGGCCTTCTTCCTGTTGAATGGCTCTTTTCCTCTTCCGTTGTTCATGAAGACATTACAACAAATGTCAAGGAATACAAATACAAATACTAAAAAAGCATACAAATTAAAAGGTTGAGAAAGAGACAGTATTTTAAAACAAACAAAAACACCCAAAGCATTGTCTCACTGTATTTGAAAAACAACAACAACATTATTCAGTCATCAATACATGATTTGTTATAAAATACAGTGTTTCCAAATTTTTCTCTTACACTTTACTAATCATCATCAACATCGCCACTATCATCATCATCATCATCATCATCATCATCACGTACAAAAACATTTCTCCTTAACAGTCACAATCAGACAACCCTGGGACCATTGACTCAACATGAATCATTGTGTTTATGAGCAGCAAAACTTATCAATTCAAGAATCTGGCGCTAACTTTTTTTTTCATCAATCCATTAGATGGAAAGAAAGGATAAGCACTGCACATCCATTCACTGTTCATTCACTTCTCACTAGTCCTTACTCTTTAAAATAGGCTATACAAATAGTGTGAATAATCATTTCACAGAATTATCAATGTCAGTTTGAAAGAAATAGTTTGCCATTCTGGGAAGTATGAGTATGAGCTCAGTTGCTGATCACTTAGAGGAAATGATTGATACAGATATATTCTCTTCAGCCAAACTGTTTCCCACTCTTTCCAGTCGTCAGGGTATAGGCTAACGTAATCGGATAATGGCTGTACATTTATTGACAAGTGCTGTTTTTTGCTGAACTTTTCATCTCAAATCGCTGATTCTCATGGGGAAGGATTTCCTTAATTTCTGTTAACAAGGAGAATGCAGCCAACTCCATTGCCTCCTCTATTAAATTTCCCTCTGGTTTATAATCTTATAAGGTCAAGTGTTTGAAATCAGACTAGGCCACTATAAACACACACACACACACACACACACACACACACACACACACACACACACACACACACACACACACACACACACACACACACACACACACACACACACACACACACACACACACACACACACACACACACACACACACACACACACACACACACACACACACACACACACACCAATGGGAGTTCTGCCAACATTCGCACTGTTTCACGTTAAAGCCTCCTTAAGGTTTGTTATCAGTTTGCCCCAGATGCTTTTGTCTCAGTGTGAAGGTAGTAATGCCAATATGGTTTGTGTTTGTGTGTGTGTGCGTGTGTGTTTGTGTGTGTGTGTGTGTGTACGTTCGAGTGAGTGTGTGTGATTGAGTGGGTTTGTGTGTACTGGATGCTAGTCTCTGAAGTTAATGCTGGAGAGAAAGTGTTGTGACAGTCATGACTCATAAGTCTGGGCCAGGCAGAAAAGGGAAGGTGGAAAGAGTAGAGAAAATAGGAGCAAAGATCAAGTGGTTGAAAATAAAAAGAAAGGGAGGAAATGGGACAGAAAAAAAGGAATAGGTGACAAATGAACAGGAGAGGGGGATGTGTGGCGTGTTGCATGAAACCATGGAAGAAAGATGAAGAAGCAGATCATTATCCAGACAGGGATAGCTACAGGGGGACAAGTGTAGAAAAGGGGAAGTGAGAAGGAGAGATGAAGAGAAAGAGAGAAGATGACAAAAATGAAGTATGGAAAGGAAAGAAGAGAGAAAGAGAGATGGAGAGGGGACAGCTGAAAAAGAAGAAAATGGGTGGTAGAAAGACGGAGAAGAGCTTTGTAGAAGCAAATGGTTGGGCCTGATAAGACATGAAACACCTCCCACTGGAGCCAAAAAGGCAGACAGGACTTGCTATGTAAGCCAGTAAGTGAGCCAGTGACAAGGACAGGCATCCAACTGGACAGTCATCGAACAGCCCAGTCATTCATTCAGGCTGCCAATCGGACACTCCATCAGTTCAGCGCTTCAAAAGCCAGACTGTCACATAACGAGTTCGCCCAACCACCAAGACATCCAATCAGCCCGCGAGCGGTCATTCAGCTGCTCCGAGAGGGAAGCCCGGCAGTCGGTTAGTCACGGCCTGTTTTAGTCAGTCAGTTTGTCAATCAGTTCATTAATACATTAATTACCGCAATTACAGAACATAATCATGTCTGGTCATGTGTTTGGCCACTGAGTCACCATGATTATCCCCGAGCGTCTGAGCCATAAAGGCACAAAGAAACAGTCCGGAGTGTCCGAGAGGCCAGCGGTTGTTGGACCGGTCAGCCAGACCACGGTCAAAGAAAGTCAGCAAGCCAGGTAACAGACCAGCCAATCAAAAACATGCCCGGTTTAAAGTCGATCACTCAGTCAACCAGCCTTCGGCAACGCTTGCATTAGTAACCATTTTGGTTGGTTGTTATTTTTTTTTCTTCTAAAAACCAGAATTTTCAGAAGCATGTATATTTTGTGCCTCTCAGTCTCACAGGCCAAATTCCAATCCCGGTCCTCAATGGATACACCATGGGGGAAGGTTTAAAGACAAATCCAACTGATTAGTGGCCAGATGCAGTAAATATATCTCTAACGCATTGATTATATCTAAGCAAGTTAAAAACAGTAATCAGTAAAGGAGCAAAGTAAAATCCTAAACAAAAGATTGTTAATGTCCTCGAGGGCTTTGTTAGGAGTGTTAGTGCACGTCAGTAAAGGTAAATGCCAAAAGGCTTAACGATCAATTCCCATCATTGCCCTTTGTTCTCGCTGGTTTTACTTGTGTAAATGTGCATGTGTGTTTAATGCACCTGTGTATATGACCTTCTATATTATATGAAGGCTTAAGAGCCGGCCAGCATGAATGACTTACATGTGGTTGGGGTTAATGCTAGCAAAAGTGTCACATCCGTGTATTTTCCAGGAGAGTTTTTGAACATAATATACTTTGATACCTTGAGTGTTACAAAACAACTGCAACGCCAGTGGGAAAGTAACATCAAACACAGGTAACAACAGCGAAAAAATGGTGTCAATTTCAGTGTCAAATCTAAAAGCACTGCTGTGCTTGTGCGACAGCGAAATGGACCCTCAGTTACCCAAAGCTCGAGCAAAGGATTTTCTTCAATTTACCCTTCCATCCAGATGTGGGGATTTTTGAAAAAAACAAAAACAACCTCTCAGAGAAACACACTGGAGGAAAATTGACTGAGTGGGCATGACGGAGTCAATTTACAGGGTGACGGGGCAGAAAGATAAATCTGGAGGGAGAGCAGTGAGGTGAGGGCGGTAGAATGCAGGACTGACATGAAGACCTGCCCTTGTGTCACTGTCCTCCCAAAAAGTAAAATAAAAGATAGAAATAAATAGTGGTTCTCTGTGTAGAGTAGAGTAACGGACAATGCTGTGGTGAATGCCGGTGGCCTCAAAAAGAGTGAAACAATCTCAGCCAACGGGGCTGTCCAAAGGTCCGCTGCAATCTGCAGCAGAATCCCTCGCGGAGCTCTTGTCCAACTGAGGTTTTGTCATGAGCGGAAGACATGAGCACAGAGATCAAGGAATCCCGTGCCGTTGTTGCTGTTGCTAATTCATGGCAAACCACTTCAAGACAAAGAAATATTTTCAACGAAAGAAAAAAAGAAAAGAAAAAAGATCTTAAAATAAAATATACATCAAGAAAAAAAAAAGGAAAGGCATGACAAAACCAATACAGAGCACACTCCAGTATGTCCTTGTGCAGCGCTTTAGAGACACTCGGTCTATCACTGTGTGTCCCCTGTCTTTCCCGAGGGTTTACGACCCAGGTGAGTCTGTGTCTCAGTCTGTTGCTCTGTCTGCAGACCCGGCATCAGTGTCGCAGCAGAGGCTTCCTCATCATCAGAGGCTGCAAAGAGGAGGAGGTGGCTGAGCTAACATTAGCCAAGGCCTGCTGAGGTCACCGTCCACAGAGAAATATGCAGGTGGGGGAGGCACGGAGGTGAAGATAGGGGAGGGGGGGTTTGAAGAGAGACAGCAAGCCATGGTGAGAGGGAGGGGGGGGAGAGAGAGAGAGAGACAGGATAGCGGCGTTGGAAATAGTCAGATGAAAAGACGGACACTGGAGGGGAGCAACGGGGAAGGAACAAACTTTGCAAACATGTACACAATAATGTCAGACTCTGTTTTGCACACTGATCTTTTACAACCGAACAAAAAGGAAGTAATCATAAACTCAAATCAAACACCCCTAAAAACTACAACAGTGTCTGATATTCTAACAGGGATTATAAAATGGCATATTATGCATTTATTCAAGACGAGCTAATGAATGAATGAATTTGACTGTGTGGCTGTGACTGTTTTTGCTTGTCTTGGGCCTGACCACAGCACGCACGCACACACGCACACGCACACACACACACACACACACACACGGACATTTAGTGCAGATTAATTCATTTTTGTCAACCCTGTCCTGCAGCATGTGTGGTTGTTGTCCCCCGTGCAGACTTGACTGGTTACTACCGCGTCTAGCCACTGGGGGCGCTCAAGTGTTTTACTTTATGATCACGGCAAAATTTCTAAACAATCTTTTAGCTGTTTGTTCACAGTGTGTACAACTACAGATATTTGTGTATACTTTGCTGTATGAATTAATGTGACTTAAAGGAAAAATACTGAACTTCTGAAGCTCAAGCATCTGTAGCATGTTTCATCGCTGGGCTGAGATTAGCCTTTTGAGTTGCTTTCACTTGCATCACTTTGCATGCCCAATTGAATTAGACTGATTACATTTACATGAAGGGGATGGCCACCATAAAGAGGCTGCAGATGGGTGAAGTGAAATCAAATGTAAGCAGAGGATGTGCACAAATCCACCGATTAGCCCTGCTTCATTCTCGTTTGTGGAAGAAAGAGGAATAATTAAACTGGGCTGCAGACCAGTGTCTATGTGAAAGCCATTAAGAGAGACTGGACTGAGGTCACTTCTAAATGGTGATGCGGGGTCAGTTTTAGTTTTGCCTTCTAATGAGACATTAGTGCAATCTTCCAGCTGGATAAGTGCCACTCCCTCCCGGGTGTGCTCTGAGAGCTCCCTTCAACTTGTACAGCTCATTGAGTACCAACCTGATTTTTTCGAATTCTGCCACACGGCTCCCCCCTTACACTCCTCTGATTTTCTGACAATGAACGTATCTTGTACGGCCACCAAGGCAAATTAACCTCACATTTCCAGGGCCGTGATTAATTGGAAGTAATTGGAAAGAGATATTTGGGTGAAGCTGCCCTTTAACAATGACACTCAAACAGAAATGAAAGCAGGCAGAGGGTACACTACCATGATGGTGGTCACGACTACAGTCCGGTTCTCCATCGCTGAACTGTCATTAGACAGAGCATTTTCATTCTGGACCAATACAAGTTTGTCGATGTCGTTCCAGTAGCCAATCTGAGGGAGACAAGAGGGAAACAGTATATAATAATATATTAATGAGCGTGATAAGAATACATAATTCTTTACAGCACAGTTCAAACAAAGTAAAGGTGCTGACATGAAATCAAGACAGAGACAGAACTAATAAAACAGGTATGACCAAAGACAAAGCTACGTGAGATGGAGAGAAAGGAAAAGAAAGAGTCAACAGAATGAGCTCACTCCAGCCAATTTCCCATTGGAACTGTAGAAGATATTGAGAGATATTGAGTGTGAGCCAAGAACTTGCAATAAACACACATTACTGTCGAAGGAACACTAGAGATGCTGGGACATTGTCGTTATTTCTTTATTATAAGTGATACATTTATGCTTTTCCTCAGAAAAGACAAATTATGAGTACTGTAAACCTGAGACTTAGCTTTCACTTTTTCCAATTATGAAGAAGGATTGTTTTAAAACTTTTCTTAGTTACGTCACTGCAGAGTTTTATGTTCCCCTCAGGTTGTCTGGTGGCTGCTCCAAAAGACCAATGAACACAAGCTGCAATGGCTCAATTGCAGTTATTTATAGATATTAATAACTTCAGTAAGATTGTTATTGATTAGAAATCATGTGGGTAATTAGGGAGTGGATGTATACATTCTGAACAATTAAGAGTCATGAGGGATAAAACAAGACAGACAAAAACAGACACTGAAAATTGCATTAAACAAATTGCATGATGAGGAGTCACCAAACTGGCTTTCAAAAGTTGATAGTCGTAGGTTTTTGATGGTGTTAAACTCACAAATTCAAAGTGTTGTCTATATTGTTGTCAAGCCCTGACCGTTAGCCAAGTGGAGAGCTCACCTTGCGTGGCCCGTTGCTCTTCAGTTCAAACACGTCCATCGTATAGTTGACCCTCCGACCGTAGTGATCGAACTGAATGTTTCCAGTCAGGCCCTGAATGCGCACCTGGATGGAACAATGATAGTAAGTTGGCTGGGGGGAAAAAAATAAAAAACAAAACACTCTGCTGTATGAAGCAGTAATAATCGAATGTGCACACAATAAATGGCTGACCATTAAAAGTTTCAAAAGAGGATTAGAATTTGAATTAAATGTAGCATCAAAGATTTGTTATTCCTAAAGAAAATATGAATAGTTCATATAATCCCCGGGTGGAGACAAAACAAGTATTTTATAGTTAAGCCACGTGGTGGAGTTAAGGTTAGAACCATAATTAGATTAAGATAGAGTAAAACACAAAAGCTGTATCCTAATTCAGGCATTTGAAGATCGATTGCATCACGGTGGCCCAACTAGGCCATCCCATTTCGAAGGCTCTCTGGCCCAGAACTGTGTCCTCCCATTCCAGAGAAATTAAGGGGCCAGTGGGAGGATTCTTCTCGTGCCAGACCTACCCCAGGATTCATTTTGCGTGGCTGGAAAAATGCTTTTCAAAAAGAGAATATGACGCAACGCTACCCTTACCATTGCATTGGGACAAGCTGGCGACACAAATAGGAAATCCACCGTAGACCGGGCGTCTCTGTGCGGTATTCACAATCTAGCTTAAGTGCTTATTGCTAATAGTTAATATTAGTAATAAAGTGATTGTAACTCAACGCACTGTTCATCACTATGCATCATAAGCATAGCGTGAGGCTGTTGTGGCTGCAGCATCAAAGTACAAGAATTTCAAATACCTAAATAACAGCATAGATTTCTTCAAAATATTATCCTTTTCCATCTAAGCTATTTTGCTGACAGCGTTCATCCATAGCACTATGTGTGTGTGTGTGTGTGTGTGTTTGTGTGTTGGTGTACATTTAAGTGCCAATCTCCTCATGCTAAACTATGCAACATCACGTTTGTACCAACCTGTTTGAGTGCACGCTCCATATCTATTCCTTGGTTCCAGGGAGCAGCTGGATTGGCCAGGCAGTCACCGGCGTTGCCACGGCGACTGATATCAATTTTTTGACGGCGGAGGGTGCGGAAGGCCTCGGCCATCACAAGGACACCATCGTATGTCAGAGACGAGGTATACTGGAGAATAAAAGACATGACAGACAGAGGGAAGGGAGTTTTGAAACTCTGTTGACAGGCAAATAAATTAATCCTTTGCAAGTCGAAGGAAGTGGTTTGGCAGAAATTAATCCTCTCAAACAGTTAATTCTCAGGTAATGCAAAGCTGAAATTGAAAGTGAGAGAGGCATTGAATATTTTCCTGTGAAAATTTGATGAGAGACTGACTTTGCTCTGATTGAATCCTGGGCTGAGGTATGTCTACATACAGTTTCAAATTATAGACAGAAAATGAGCATTTAGTATATTTGTAGAATAACCATAATTAAAAAGGAAGTTTTCCGAAACTTTACCACTGAAAAACAAACCTGTAACATCAGAAAATATTACATGAATAGAATATATTCCGAATGCACCCTGTGAAATAACTGATGACCAAGTTAAGAGTCAAAGCTTTTTACTAACCATGTTATCTGAATTTTGGTCGTTGGTCGACCCTGTGCAATTACATTTAAGTCACAGATTGTGCCCACTTATTTCAATAGTGGAAACCAAAAGGCATGTTTGGTGTTCATTGTAATTTAGAAAATTCATCCAAATGGTCTTTTCAGTGATGGTATCTTAACACCACATGGCTGCAATGTAGATACAACACTGCTTAATTTAGATGCTTCTAATTGCAGGGCTTTACTGTAAGCCTCTATGAGAACCACTTCAATCTCAGGCAACAGCGTTATCGCGGCATCAGACTTCCAGCCATCTTAACTCCAAACTAACCTCACCAGTAAGCAGACATGCTGACCACGCGCTCTGGTCGATCTCACCACTCCCGCTGTTATTGGACTTCCACAGTTAACACTACTGGAAATGTGACATCACAGTCTCTGTGCCCAGGGACCCATTACCTCAGAATCTGCCCATGGATGTAGCAGCACATCGGAAGTGATTTGGAGTAAATTACGAAAAAAGTGTTTCGATGGACCTTTGAAGCGTGAGAGCGAGGGCAAACAAAAGAGAAAAAGGCTAAGAGATTATCAGTGTCTGTGCCTTAATGAAACTCTTAAAAGTGGTGGTGATCTTGACAGATTGTTTGACAAATTCATTACAGGCAAGACGCAGCACAGCAGGGAGTCACCACCCTGCACTCAGCAGCGACACCCCCCCACCCACCCCCCCGAACAGCACCACGCAGACAGAGGCAGTCAAACACACAGCGGGCTGCCCACACATCACAGTGGAAACAAGTGGCGAGATGAAAATGGGAGGAAATAGGGAAGTCAGCTGAGAAACTCTGCCAATGGTCTCCATGCCTCTGCAGGTAGCTTTCTCTCCAACTGACTTCCCTTGATTTATATCCCACAAGGCTTGTTTTGGAAGGCTGCACAACCATGTCATCCTCCTTTCATCTCTCCCCTCTGAAACTAAAGAAGCCTTGAGGAGAGTGACTGACACATGATGACTGTAGAATTCAAATCAAGGAGAAAACAACAGGAATACTGAGGCAGCGAGCATACTGTTTTCTGTTTCTGTCAGGGGCAGGACAGGAACACTCTGGAAGACAGAGAAAACAGTCTAGGCTTTTTAAAAACACCGGATTCCGGGGAGCTTTTCCAGGATCAGTTCAAACCTCCAAGGTCAGCTAAATCGTTTTAGTTTTTTTTTTTACAAATTTAAGTGATTCAAGTGAATTTTTTGGAGGGAGAAGCCCAAAGAACACTGAACTAGGAGAAGATATGTGTGATCATAAGTATTGTGAAGGACTTTTGATGAGGAACACATTTTACTTTGTCAGGTCACTGATCATTTTCATTACATTGCAACAAAGTCTCCAGGCACCCAAGAGCTCATTTCAAGGCGCACAAGTCTAGAATCACTGGGTTAAGAGATTTTGATTGATGGCTAAAAGCAGCTAGCTCAAAATTCCAGTCTCCAGTGCAAAAGGGACAAGTCCCAAAAGTGCTTTTCACACTGCGCATTTTTCGTTCTACTTGGCCTGAGGCTATGAGTCAGCCCAAGGCTAACTGAGCTCAGTTTTTACAAAGCACCAATTAGCCTACAGCAATTTGGAGGAAGCTGTTGTCACTAGTGGTGTCTGGTTTTCTGTCATTGTGTTAAATCATGTTAATTGGGTTTCCTTGTTTGCAAAAAGTAAAAGGTCTAGCAAAATATGTTGTGGTTGCAATAGGAAGTGAAGGGTTGACACTGAAGGACTGCATGCACGAGAGCCAGACAGCAAGGGACAAAAAGCCGCGTTGTGATGCATTTTTAATAGGTAGGTGGACATATTTCAAGTTAATATATGTTCAGTTGGCGGCAGGTCAGTAGCCGGGCAATAGAGGTGTGCTGGGGGAGGAAAGGTGGACAAGGACAGACACAGAAAGGAAGGGAATAGTCAACGAGACTTGACAGAGGCACACAAATGTGACAGAAGAAGGGACATGGATAATGAGAGGAAACCCAGACTGAAGATGATGAATGAAGAATGAATATACCACCAATGCCACCACAACAAAATATGTGTGTGTGTGTGTGTGTGTGTGTGTGTGTGTGTGTGTGTGTGTATTTCAACCAGGATTGAAACTATTCCCAATGACATTTGGTTCGGTTTCCAATCTGAGCATTTAAGGATGGTCTAAATGTTTCATCACCTTAGGCGGGCTATCAGAGCCAGGGTACTCTCTCTGATCCAGTTTGTTCCAGCGCTGCATCAATTTAATGACTATAGGCTTGCCGAAGTCCACCAGCTGGAAACCAGTCACGTTTGCTCCACCGTGCATGAACCTCTCCAGAGATATGTCCTTAAAACCCTGAGAAAGAAAGACAGAAAGAAACATCCCGGATCAAATGACGAAGACTGTAAAATGTGTGACCAAACCCTCCAACAGTGGAGAGTTTGTGCACCTTTGCTGACGTATCGTACTCAACATACTTCCTCAGTTTAGCAGATTATTTATACCCCTACTTAATATGGAGTGACTTCCACAGCTGTAAGTGTGACTCCATGCAGAGTGACACTTAGTGGAGTGGTTGTGAAGAGGGATCCATTTGGGAAAGGGGCCAGAGACAGAGGCAGGCCGAGAGTAAAGACATGTGAGGGTTATCCTGGGTTGATGGATGCTAATTGCTAAAAGCTCCGAGAGCCTGTGTAGCTTGACCCGAGCTCAGTGGCCCCCTTTTTCACCATCCCGGACGGAGCTGCCGTTGAACAGATTTTAGGGATTAAGGTTATGGCAATACTTCATTTACTGACAGGGTTTCACGGTGTCCTACAGCGGAAACTCTGTCGAGGAGAGACGAATGGTTATATGCTAGTTCTGTAGTAGAGGGAAAAATTGCAACTTGGAGGAGGGAATAAGAACCAAAATTGGACTGGCAAACAAGGTTTGTTTTTTTTCTCTAGTAATAACGACAAAATAATTAACAACTCAAGGACGAGAAGGGTTAAGTGTTTTTTCTAAGCTTCATTCGTCAGCCTGTTGCAGTTGTGAACAACCTGCTGTCTGAATTCTCTCGCAATTTTTTCAAAAGAATTCTCAAAATAACAGCTGAAAGGAATTTCAATAAGAGTTCTTACCAGGTTTGCTACGATGTAATGGTAACCTTTCACATGTTTCCCCACACTGACAGCCTGGGGAAAAAACCAGAGAGAGAACAATATTTTCAATTCACAATCAACTTACAGTATGGCTGTTTCAATAACATTATAGGGGCCAAGGCAGGAGAGTGCAGAACAAAGGACACCAGCCCCCATCCGTCTCACTCTTACTAGCCCCCATCAGTCTCACTCCTGCTCTCCCCCAACAGTGGCTATGGTTAATATGCTGATTAAAAAGCAGTTGATGAGACTGCGAGGACTTCAGTTCCGTTGCTGGTACCAGACTGGCTGCTAATACCCTGCAGCATCTTGGAACATTGAAAGTGCTTCAGCAGCATTATCTGAAGCCTGGTCCCCCAAAAAAATCATTATCCTGTTAAAAGGAGGATTTAACTTGTTTTTATATGATATAATAATATCCATATATTCAAAAAAACATTGTCAGGTTTCCCTACAACATGAACACATTTCCACCAAATCCTGTTTTGGAAATAGCAAAACTCAGGCAACTTAAAACTATTCAAATAGCCTATAATGTCCAAGTCACTTGCACTAAACACTGTCTTGACCTTAACACCTTTTCTTTTCCACTTCATGCACTGTCAATACATGTTGCCAGTGAACAACAGCCACTACTGCCTGGCTCGTCTTGTGTTCCGCTGCTGGTGTGTTTCTGTGATATCGGGTGGCTGACAGTTTGACACCACTGTGAAGCTAAAATTGGAAATCTGTCATCATTTTTGGTGTCATAATTTAATATATACAATGGGAAGGAGTGAAATGTGCCCTATTGTTTTATATTAACATGGTGCATCAACCTAATTAATAATTTGTTCACATTGTTCCCTTCTCTCTCTCCAACCCACACGTATCAACAGCTATGTACTGACACACACACACACACACACACACACACACACACACACACACACACACACACACACACACACACACACACACACACACACACACACACACACACACACACACACACACACACACACACACACACACACACACACACACACACACACACACACACACACACACACACACACACACACACACACACGCCCACAAATCGCAGCTGGCAGGGGCAGACAAACAGTGCAGTGTCTGTCTGAGCGCAGGAACACTAGCCAATGCCAGCACTGCAGAGCCCAGTGTGTGTGTGGTTGTGTGTTTGTGTGTGTGTGTGTGTTCACTCACCAAAGAAGCCAATTAAGAAAGAGTCTGTCAGTCTGTGTATCTAGGATGCTGCTACTGGGGTGTGTTTGTGTTCCCGTACATGTATATGATTGTAGAAGCTAGTGTGTGTGTGTGTGTGTGTGTGTGTGAGAGAGATGCTTGTTTGGCCATAGCTTGCAGCATGTATTTATATGTTTATGTATTTTTGGTAGTGGTGTTCTATGAGTGCATGAGTACTAGGTATTTGTGTGTGTCAGTGTATCATGTGCATTTTCAGACATGTCAAGTTAAGTGGTGAAGGCTTGTGTTTATTAGACCCTTGGAGTGAAGACATTTTGAGCGGTCCTCAATTTCTGACAATTACTTTTTTAGGTTTATGGTTAGAATTAGGTTTAGGGTTGGAACAAGCATTTAGGTGTGCTGGTCAAGGCTAAGGTTAGGGGCTTGGGAATATATTATGTTAATGAGTGTTTTCAAAAAGATTTAAGTAAATTAACTATATTGACATAGAGCTTTTCTAGTCTTATTGACCACTAAATGCGCTTTACAGGACACATCGGCATGAGGACTGGGGACCTTCGGGTTAGTGGACGACCGATTCTACATCCTGAGCCACATCCGCCCTGTGAAAGTGCCAACATGTGTGTATGTCTTTAAATGTCTATGTCATTGTCACACACACACACACACACACACACACACACACACACACACACACACACACACACACACACACACACACACACACACACACACACACACACACACACACACACACACACACACACACACACACACACACACACACACACACACAAAAAATCATGTGTGGTACCTGTCAGAGCTCAAGTCTTAACCATCAAGCAAGACAGATAATCTAAGGAACTTGGACAAGCATAAGTGTGTGCATATAATATACTGTGTGCATTTGTGTGTGTGTGTGTGTGTGTGTGTGTGTGTGTCCGTGCGTGCGTGCATGCTTGCTTAAGAAACCTATCTGAGTGGACAGTATGGTGTGTTTACTGCAATGACACACACTGACGTTTGGGAAGCCACATTTTTCATTCCACAACTCCAGGGGAAATCTCAAACCTTGTTTTCTTTCCAGATGTCAGAAAGCATAAGGACTTCTGTTGCAGAGAGCTGACTGGAAGAGACAGCAGGCAGACAGACACCAGCAATACAGTGCTGCTATACTACAATCATTATTTATATAATACTGACTATAATTGCTCAAAATATTCCTCACATGCTCTTGTTTTCATTTCTCACCACAGCCCTTTCCTTTGACTGTGGTTCATGGCGGTGATACTGTGTCACTGTGGTGCGGTTGTACCTCGGTATGAAATGTTAATTCCTGTTTAACCAAGGTCAGTGATGTAATCTCTGCCCTGTCTGTAGTAATCTGATTGTAACAAAGCCATAGCAGCCGCTACATGCGTATTGTTTTTCATTCTGATAAAAAAATGATTCTGACTGAAGATATCAGTTCAACTGTTTACATGGAGGATGATTTAATAGTCTGGTATTTACATGTGTTGACAGATTTAATCATGAAAGCTGCGGGTCCTGCACAAAAGTGATGAATACATTGTGTATTTGTCCTTGTGATAGTCTCAGTAATAAAGGGAAAGTACCAGTTTGGTCCCTTTGATTGATCATACATGACATCACTACTGTATCTTATGTATAATGAAGCATCAACCCGTTAGCAGTATGTTGCTGCTGTGGATGTTGGAGGTGGAGCTGGTTTGAACTACTCTATATTGAATTTAATATCCACCGGGACACTAGATCAATCTGAGAGGTCGGAAGATGAATAATGGCAGAGAAAAGATGAAATAACAAAGGTCTGATACAAATCTTTTTTCAACTTTTGGATTTTTTTTCTCAAAGCTTTTTGGTGAGATATTGGATCATCTGAACATTTTCCAGAGTTTAGAGAGAAAAAAAAAATCAGTATTTGGTGGAACAGTTTACAACTCGTAAATGTGACACGCTTTTTGTTAGACACCAGATGCCAAAGGGGTTTGATTTGTAATTTAAAAAGCTTGTTATATAATCTTTTATGTAAAACATTTATATCGAAAGTAACAAGGACTAAAGCTCCATGTAGTGTTCCTTTTACATTCTGATTACTCCACTGATTCTAGTACCACCATGCTCATATAATACTGTCTATTGCAGCTGTATGTTTAATGCTTTGTGCTAAGGTAGCCCGGCTTAACTTATCAATAATATCACCTGTTCGAGTATGTTCTGTAGTCGCTCAGGCTCCAGATCAATGACATATTTCCTCTCTTGACGTCGATCCAGGTCCTCGAGGAGCCGGCGATACGCTGCCTCGTTGAAGCTCTCCACGCAGATTGCACTCACCTGGGTTAACATACATGAATGAATGTGTGTATATGCATATGCATACAAACAGCATCCAAAAGTGAGGTAATGAATATATTACCCACACGCTAGTTAAAAAACTAAATATGATGTTTAGTGTACGCATTGTGTGTCTGGTTGTGTAAATTACATATGTATGCCGCAAGTTAATATATGGGTTCTTGTTTGTTTGGCCTGTCTCCAAAAATGTGTGTGTTTGTGTGTGTCCTGACCTGCCATCCGTTTTGCCCCGCTCTCTCCATAATTGCCTGCAGTATTGCATAACCTAGACAACAGAGAATAAAGGAAGGGGGGAAAGGAGAAAGAAATAATTAATTCTGTACAAGGTAGAGGCTTCAATTTGGTACTTACGAGTCATATCAAGTGGAAATAAAAACAATAAGGAGAAAAAAGGGCAACATTACAGTAATAATTATTCACAATAATGGCACACATTTTTATCATAATGATGGCTGTAATCAATATTAAACGTGCTCTAAGACCGAATGGGAGTTTTGGAATTAAAATAAGAATGTGCCCATTCACATCCACATGCAAACAATGACAGTGACATAAACGTATACAACAACACAAAATCACACACTCAAACTCTGCAGTGCAAAAGTACGAACCATTACCCCGTATTTTCTCTTTCGGTGTGGGAGCTATTTACTGGTTCAGTTGAAGCAAAAAGCACATCTGAAGCCTCAGTAATAACTATGTGTGTGTGTGTGTGTGTGTGTGTGTGTGTGTGTGTGTGTGTGTGTGTGTGTGTGTGTGAATCACTGTGGTTGACAATGCAAAGACATGGAGTCTGTCTTTATTTGTGTTGTGTGATTGTGCATTTACCTTTCCAGCCCTCCAGCCAGTGATGTTAAATGCGTTACGTCTAGATGTTTGTATTTGTGTGAAGGGTTGAACTCGTCTGTGCGTCGTTTATGTGTTTTTATGCGTTTTGGTCATACATTAATTCAAGGCATGCACAAACATACATCTGTTCACATATGTGTGTGTATGCGTCTGTCATGGTGTATGTGTGCAGGTGCATGGACATACCTCAATTTGTGTATATGTCGTGTTTGTGTGTGCGCGCGAGAGTGTGTGTCTGTGGAGCCGAGCAGAGCAGGGAGCATAAAACAGATCACAACGTTACTGCCCATTTTCCAGCACATTACCGGCAGCAGGGCCTGATGGGAGCCTATAATGAAGGGTCCTGCCTTGGCCGAGTCACGGGTGAGCACAGCCCAAACTCTATGCATCCATCCCTCGCTCCATTTCCCCCTCCTCTTGCTTGTTCCCCACTCTCTCATCCCCTCCTCCCCCTGCTATATGCCATACTGTAATATCCCTAGAGGCTTGTGATCCTGTCAGTCCTTTTTCTCCCCCTTTGTACCTTTTCTGTAACACCCCCACCCCGCCTTCCTCCACTGCCTCCCATCTTCCTCCCTTATCTCCTCTTCCTGTCTTCTCCCCAATCACCTTGCTTGTTTCCTCCTCTCTTCGTTTCACAGCTGTCTTTGCCACTATCTCTCTTTTTGGCTCCACCACCAGCTCGACTCACCTAACCTATCTCCTCTTCCCCTCTCTTTCTCCCTCTTCTCCCCCTGGGTACTGACCCAGACGACCTGGACCAGAGGGAGGCTGGCAGAGGCACAGACGAAGCACACTAAACTACACATTCACATTCACATTCTCTCTCTCTCACACACACACACACACACACACACACACACACACACACACACACACACACACACACACACACACACACACACACACACACACACACACACACACACACACACACACACACACACACACACACACACACACACACACACACACACACACACACACACACACACACACACACACACGATTCTGTGGTCTGGGGACGCTGCGTCATGTTTGACCTGTGTGTCTCACCCTGTGGCAAGGAATTAGTCACTGTTTGTGTGTCTGCATTTATGTGTGTGTGTGTGTGTGTGTGTGTGTGAGAAAGAGATAGAGAGAGCGAGAGAGAAAGAGAGAGAGATAACGTGCCAAGAATTCCCATGACAGTGGTTAGGGGCTGAGGCCATCAGCTGTTCCTGATTCACATAGCGCGTGGTTAAATTAAAGGCAGGTTAATGCTACAAGAGCTGAGGCCAAACCCTAGTTTCTGGCTGAAAATGTTCAAAATCCCCCCCCCTTGATTCATCAGCTATATCTTTCCATCAGGACATTGCAGCTGCATAGGCTCTGCCTTTGTACTTTATCCATGCGAAAACAAGGCTGCGTTGGGGAGTTAAATCAAGGCCAAACTATCCCAGGGAAACCGACTTTTAACAAGATGATCATAACTGAATGAAATTCTCATATTGTTCTCTGTGTGCCATTCCAAACTGAACCCAAATTAAGTGCTAATTCTTCATGCAAAAAAAAAAAAAAAAAAAGTGTTTGGAACCAGACTCATCTGGGAATCTATTTTAATCTTCCATGGCTGAGTTTTCTCATTTAGGCCCAGGGATTGAAGAAAGCAGATCTACCCATTTAACTCTTAGTTATCACAGCAGAGCTCATCAATCTCTGGCAGTGCCATGAGAACACAATGCTGCGCCTCTTACAGCCATTTGGACGGATTGATTACAATGATTTTAGTCTAAAATACGAGGTTTCCGGCCCTTTCTGCATGTTTTCCCCAAATTTCTCTCTCTGACCTGTCTCCTTCCAGGGAAGGAGACATGAGTAGAAAACAGATGAGGTAATATAAGGTGAGGATTGGGGTTGTATACATATACAACTCTCTCCTGTCATGCGTTTCTGTCCCTCAACCTAGCTTCAAGGTGCAACAGTAACACAGAGTAAATTGTAGATTTCCATGGGTTTCTTGGTGTGGACATATAAAAACTCACGTGAATCAGTAAATTGTGGGGCACTTTTCATCTTGTAACACCAGCTCTGCGTTCAAGTATGAATGTACCTCTGTCTGTGTCGTAGAGGAAGACAAATCGGCTCCAGTCGTAGTGGTCCAACAGCGACAGCAAAGCCCCTCTGATGGACGGCCGGAGCTGCAGGGTAAACTGGCCCTCTCCTTCGGTGGGGAAGCTGGGCGTCACGAGGCTGATGTGCAGGGCCCCACAGAATGACGTCAGCGTGTTCACAGAGCGCTTGTCGTAAAGGCCGAAGATGGCAAAGACCCCCCTTGAATACTGAGAACAGACTGATGCGAGGATGAAAGAGAATAGGAGAGATGGTGTTGGAGGGGATGTAGGGATCGGAATGGGAGAAGGGGAAAAAAAAGGAGATTAGATGAAAGAAATAAGGAAACTCGAATAAAGTGTATATCCAATGGCTGTTTTTTTTTTTTTTAAAGATTTGCATTTATTTTGCAAATGAACAGAGTAGAAACTGAGCAAATGGCCCTGTTTCCGTGGAATCTGGTAGAAAATGTCAACCGTTTTATAGAATGACAGCTTCGGCAAGTGTCAGCAAACGTCTCACTCCAAGTAGACTCACTCACGTCACTCTCTGTATGTGTGAGCATCCATAACTGAGCCAAGTCTATCTGTTTTTACTTAACTTTTTACTTAACTACTCGAGACACATCAATCTCTGCCCCCTCACGTGCAGACACATCAGGCCAGGAAGCACAAGCCCACACATTTGCACGCACATTTGTAGAAATTAGACTAGACTGGGACGCTGCCGAGCAATATGAAAAAAAAAAACCTACTAGCATGAAATCATTCCCGCAGGCCAAAACTGGCACGGCTGCTTATACAGTTGTTAAGGAAATTGCAGTCAAATGACCCCACCTGCTTAAAGTTTAACATCCTAAGGTTTCCAGCACGCACGCACGCACGCACGCAAAGTCTCAGTCATTCCAACACTAATTCATGATTCTCTTTTTGAGTCCCCATCCTCTTTCATCCTTTCTTTCATCGCTCCATCCATCATTTCAGCTATTCTTTCAGGGAGGCATGGCTTGAGCGAGAGCCCTACGCTGCGTCATGCTTCACTGTCCAGCCCACATGTTATACCTCACACCGGGGCGTAACCGTTAAGACAGCAGGACTGCAGACTTTGCTTTTGGCAACAGCCGACCATCACCTTCTTTCTCTCTCCTTGTGAATGACGTCATCTCATGCCTTTTTTTCCCCTCTCTCCTCTTTTCCGGGGCAGACGCTGCATCCATCCCTTTCTCTTTCTGCTTCCTCAATCCACCTTCCCCTCATCTCTTCTGCCTCTCTTCGGCAAAGACTGCCTCCCTTTCCCCTCCCTCCCTCGTTCATGGGACTCGGAGTAATTCCATTGTCAGCTATAAGCCTCAGTGGGGCTAAACACTGAGGGAGATGCAGCTTTGACGCTCTGCCTTGTGGCAATTAAACAAAGTCGAGGCCCCTGCACCCAGCAGGCGATAAGGCAGGGATTTAGTCTCCGATTATGACAGGAGCTAAATGTCTTCAATTCGGGGCACGAGCATACTATGCACTTAGCATGCGTCATTCAGAGGGAGCTGAGTCACGGTGTCCTCAAAGTCAAAGTGCTTAGTGTCTTCCATGATGATTTGCTTTACGGCCCTTTCAGGTTGTATTCGATAAACCAGAGCACATACCAACACAAAAGGTATATGGAAATGAGGCTGTGTGTGTGATAAACTACATAATGACAGGTTAACTGTTTAACTGAGACAACAGGACACTCTAGTATGCACAAAGATGTTCACGATAAGTCATGTGAAGTTGACGTTATAATTGAAATCCCAGCAGGTAAGGGCAAATGTTTACCTCAAATCAAAATAACAGGGAATTGACAAGACTTGTAGCAAATGGCAAGCAGGGACGGATATTAAAATTGACACACGCAGGGAAAATTATTCCTGGCATTTATTCATGATGGCAGCTTACTGGAGAAAAAGCGGTTGTTGGCTGAGAGAAATGATGTCATTAAACTGTCAAAGGACAAAAAAAATCAACATACAATTGAATTTCTTTGACAAAAGTGTCATGGCAAATGCCATTCCCTAGATTTTTTAAATGAATTTGTGTTTCTCTGGATCAGCTGTTATGGGGAACGGAGCAGAAAATTGAAAAACAGCAGAAGAAACAGAGAGCACCGGCCCTGTGAACTGACATACTGGGTAACAGTCTGGAGCGCTGCCCCAATGCCAACGTAGGCTTGTCTTCAACTACTGGCCTGGATGCAGTTTGTGACATCACTGTCTGCACATTGTATTTTTGCACGCACCCACCTCCTGGGTCTCCATCAAAACTTAAGGAAATATTGACAGCCTTAATCCCTGACCATTCTATTTTTAAGTCATCTGCAACCATACACTCAGACGCACACAGGCCCGGTGCAGATAACAAAAAAAATCTATTTTTCTTCATTCATCCACTAGTTCTCTCTGAGTTGCCCTCCCCTGTCCCTCGCCTCCCATCTCCCCAATTCCCTTATTTTTCCATCTATGCCTTCTGATCTTGCCTTTGCCTCTCATTCCCTCTCTTTCCCATGTCTCCCTTTCTGATGTACATCTCCATGGGCTTGTTTCTCCGCAACACCCTTCACTATCACCAGCTTCCCGCCGCAAGGCTGGAATGTGCCAGGCAGTGGCGTCATTGTAATAAAACGTGTGCTAAGCTTGCTTCATAAAGCTTTAATGAGAGGAGGGGACCAGCCACACGGTGCATCATTGCCACAGTAAAAGCATCGGACACAATAGGTCCCCTGGGACTTCCTCTACCTCTACCCCTCATTGCCTCCCCTCGCCTGTTCGCTCAAAATCTCCATAATGGTGGATTTTTGTTCCTGTCGATTTCGGGTCCTTAATTACCTGCTCTGTCCGTCCAACCACTCTGTCTTTGTAAAGACCGCTCCATGAATCGTTTTCAGACATTCCGTCTTCATCTGCATTTCACTAGAGAGCACATCCAGCCTGCATCCTCGCAACTTCCACTGCAGATTTTCTTGCCTCTCATTTGTGTCTGGGAATGTCCTACATAACATACAGTATGCTCAGATACACTGCCAAGCATTTTGAATAATCACCCCCTTCACAAACATGTATGGAGCTTTCTGCGAATCATTCCTGGCACTGAGTGACCTACAGGACGGCACAGTAACAAAGGAACTTAAAAGCACTTTTGTCTTTTCACGCCCGGACTCCTGCAATGCACTTTTTACATGTATCAGTCACTCCTCAGTGTCTCGGCTTCAGCTATAGTGCAGAATGCTGATGCTTGCATTTTAACCAACACCAAGGTTGTTGGACCCATATCTCCCCAATTCTCGCCTCCCTTCATTGGCTGCCAGTTAAATTTAGGATTGATTTTATGATAATTCTTAGAACTTACAACGCAGAAAATACAAATCTTGAAAAAGGCATTAATGAATAAGTTTTTGTTTTGTCAATGAGAGAATGTAATTTTAATGACTCATGTGAGTGACTTTCCCCAATAGTTCAGGCAACACAGATCCCTACTCCTGCTTTCGTAATGTATAACAACCTGCGAGCGTCCCGTCTCAACATCTGGTTTATACTGCGACTTGTGTTCTACAGAAAATGCACCGACGTAGAGGTTTCCTTTGTGAGATAGAGAAACAGTAGTTGTATACTGACAATGGCACCATGTAAGAGGACGATTATATAGACAAGACAATACAAAGTCTGGAGATCAATAGTATCTGGCAGAGACCACAGTATGGATTTCATATTTGTTCCTCTACACTATACATGGATAATGGAACAATGGAGCTACTTCTCAGAAAGAAAAAAAGGACTGGCACCTAAATGGTAAGAAAGGACATTTATAACAAATATAACAATAATATAACAGAGAAATCTAGAAGAGGTCAAACAAAAAAATGACAAGCTACATTATATGAGCAATTCATTCTATCAATAACAGTTTCCATTTGATATTAAAAAATCTAACACATACCATTACCCTTATTACACCCATTCCCAGATAAATATGGACAATTATTTTTAACCCAGATAACAAGTCGTCATCCATCTCGAGAGGCAATTTAATTATGACAAGCAGAAAGTCTGAAGATCAATATTTGTCGAGAGAGTATCCTCGCTATTTCATATGAATATGGGCAAAAATAAGAGCTATGAATGACTTTTGGAGCATTAAATAGTTGTGTAGTTTATTTTCCCAGAGACAGATGTGAATTGTAGTTTAACAAATGGATGTTGCTTCTATCTGGTTTAATAAATATCAAACATGTCAACATGCAGTGTTTAATACTGGCACCGGGCTTCAAAAGTGCTCATCAGCGGCTTATTGAAGATAAAGCTCGACAATAAATAGTCTGGCAAGGGAGTTCAGCCACCTCATGGATTTCATATCTGATCCTCTTCACTAACACACGGTTTACAAGATAACTGAGCCGCAGCAGCGTCATCAACAGGCCACTGATTATTGAGAGCCATCCCGTATTGTGTGCTGTGCTGCATCTGTGTGTCTGGGTTCGCAAAGCTTCTGAATGAGGCCATTCATCCATCCCCCCCCTCCCGTCACAGAGAGATGGGAAGAAGGGAGCGTCAGTTGTTCACAGTGTAGGAAGAAAGAGAAGACAGGGAGTGGGAGAGGGAGCAAGAAAGGAAGAGTGTAGTTCCAAAACCCACAATGGGCTCTGACATTGACGAGAGAGAGAGAGAGAGAGAGAGAGAGAGAGAGAGTGTACTTCTGCCAGGCAGACACCGCAGACGGAAAGCGGGAGCAATTGGATACTGAAAGTAGATTTACACAAAGAGGCAGAAAGATAAAGTGAGGAATTGCAACCCAGCAAGAAGCCAGCGAAGAACCCCCAAAAGGCTGGAAATTAGTCCTTAAGTGCTCTAACATCTGTGTGTGTGTGTGTGTGTGTGTGTGTGTGTGTGTGTGTGTGTGTGTGTGTGTGTGTGTGTGTGTGTGTGTGTGTGTGTGTGTGTGTGTGTGTGTGTGTGTGTGTGTGTGTGTGTGTGTGCGTGTTTAGAGTACGTCTTTTTTCGGGGACCTGTGGGCTGAGTGTGAGGTTAGAGGTCAGAGGTGAGGGACAGCAGGAGAAAAGGCTCCTGGGTAAGATTGCCACACACTGTCACTTATGTATTCTCTTTGATTACATCTTTCCACTTCTCTGCACCTGTACTCCCTCTCCTCTCCTCCGAGCTCTGTCCCTCTGGCTGCATGAATAAAGTGTCTAAGAATAAGAGCGCTGATTGGGTAAAACGAGGTGCCGGGGGTGGGGGGGGGGGGGCAGCTATCTCTATGGCCTTTGGTGTTGCAGTTTGTGAATATGCTAATCAATGCTGACAAGTGGCTTCCTCTCTTGTGAACTCAAGTCAAGGAGAAAAAATTTATACAAAAAAAAACCTAATTGACAATACATTTCTCTACACTCCTCTTTTTTTCTTTTACAGTTGATGATTATGAAATGAAATGAGAATTCTTCTCCTCCCTTATCTCCAAAGTGGTGTTGACAACTTCCTCAGGAGCTCTGGGGAAAAGTAACTGCGTCCTTACCGGCGTCTTCCTACTGCAGCGTCTTTGTGACAGAGACCAAACAATAATCGCTAGGATAGCATATGGTTTCTTTATTGTTGTATTCTTTGACAGCTCATCTTTCCTCTGATTGATTTTCCTAAACCCATTATGGCTTTAGCATTTGCTTAAATTTACGTGTTGATGTGTTCCTCCAGTTACGTACGACATGTGGACATGTTTATATAATCTTCAACACCAAATCACTTTTGAATGAGATGTAAGGCTTCACATAAATCTGGAAGGGTTGAGACAAACATTAATTATGATGGCACGTTATTATTTTACTGTTAGTTCTGTAACCCTAACCAAGGTGCTTTAAACCTCTACTGTACATGCAGGACTCAGGGTGTGAATCCCAGTCTCTGCTGTCACTGTGTTGTGTTGTGTTTTCCCACTTTTCACACAAAAAAAGCACACCCCTCACTCAAATGATCTTTTCCACAGAAACTATCACTACTACTCCCATTTGTGCTCAGGCATGAACGTCTAAATTATGTTGTATGATCTGACGTGATGGTGAAGACCTGTCAAATGCATGCCGGGGAAACCCAAGCACGAGTAATATCACAAAATAATGGACGTTGAATCCGTTGCAGTGAGACGGATTATTGTAAGACATGCAGACCTTTTGGCCAAAACACATAATTGAAGTGCGAGTCATATTTTAAGAAGAAAAAAAAGCCATCTGCCTTTATTTAATACTAAATTGATGGCAAGACTGTGAAATTGACATTTCATAAATGGGCATTTTTTTTTTGTTTCTCTCTGTAATTTTAATACCCTGTTGTGATGTGAAGGCCGGCACATCAGGGGAAAATCGTTTGCTTCAAAAATCACATCTTATTCTTGAGTTCGTGGCATTTCTCTGCATTAGTCAACAGTGAGAATGGAGCATGACAAGAGGGAATTGCATGCGGAGGCGATTGAACATTGGTGTTGGCTGTAACTAGTACCACTGTATCTCCATCCAATGAGCCGTGGATGTGGCCAATCAGCACTTCTGTTTCCGTTTCTGTCAAGTCGTGCGGAAATGAACACATTTTTGGTGACAACTCATTAGGGTCCGTGGTTCATATCTCTTAGCTCAGCACATTACTCGGAACATTGTGATCTTCTCGCACAGACAGTCAGACACATGGTGACAGAGTTCGGGCTTGGTTATTGAAAAGACAACTGCGGTGAGGCGCTGAGGTGCGGCTGTGGCTCAGGAGATAGAGCGGTGCCGTCAACCAATTGGAAGGATGATTCCCGGTGGTTCGATTCCGGTCCACCGTGGGCTAAGACACATGTATGTGTGAGTGAATGTGTGAATGTGAACTGTGACACTTTGAGAGGTCATTAAGACGGAAGGAAAGTGCTCTATAAATGCCACCGGTTATGGTATATGAATTAGCATGTCTAGGTTATCACCATAACAAGTGAATTAGAGTGCTTCATCCATCCACTGCATGTTGAGCACCAACAGCTGTCACAACATTTTCAGACGCTCACAGGTAATTAACTACAAGCGGAGAACCGTTGGACTAAAGCTGTAATATGGCGCCTAGAATAGACACAGTCGTGACACCATTTGCTTAACTGGCATGTCTGTTAAAATATGTAGGGGGAAAAAAAATATGTGGTCTTGCCAAATGCTCCATGTTGTGTGCACTACAATGCACCGAGCTTAAAACAGCAGGATCATCTCACGCGAATCGGAATGGACGAGTGTCCCTGATCAGGATCCTTGAATGAGGACTCTGCTGGCAGGCTGACTGTGACTTTCACTGACAGTGTTATGTAAATATTCATTCAGGTTTTACAAAAAATCGATCTGCCAATCTCGGAAGATAATCACTTTTGTAAAAACGTCCGAGCTGCGGCCATAATAAGCGTTCAGACTTTCTAAATCTCATGCCCTCTCAGGAAAAAAAACTCTTTCTCATTATCATGGCAACGTTACTAGAAAGTGTCCCCGGGACCTGTGTTCACTGAGGCGTGTAATACATCTTGTAATGCTGAACCTGGCGAAAAAGAGGCTCGCGGCAAAAAATGTGGCTCAAGACATGTCTGCTCACAGCATGATGTACAAGTCAAACATGCACTCGCACATGCGCTCGCACGCAGACAAGCGTGTTTGAAGCGGCATATGTAATATTGACAATGTGCTGCAAAGGCTTTGCCTCTGCCAATGAAGTCTGCAGCCAGAGAGATAAAAGATAGATGGAGGGAGAGGGGGATGGAAAAGATAAGAGAAGGAGAGAGAAAGAGAGGGAAACGACATGTCACCTGTCATAGTGCTGTGCTGCATACCCCTAGGACACAGCCATTTATACAGGGCTAATCTGTGTGTGTGTGTGTGTGTGTGTGTGTGTGTGTGTGTGTGTGTAAGAGAGAGAGAGAGAGAGGTGACATAGAGCCTTTTTACTCCAGTCATCTTTAAGCACTACTAACAGTAGCTAAAGCCCTGCGGGCCTGTCCGGTACGAACACATTCATCGCACGCACGCACGCACGCACGCACGCACGCACGCACGCACGCGCGATCGAGGAAAGAAAGGCACACACGGCCAATATCAAAACCATTCATCACAGCAGACAGGGGGAGAAGGAGGAGAAGAGAAGAAAGAGAGGAGGGGAGGAGAAACTCTCTCACTATGCTCGACTCGTACTGTACGTAAGTACTGTGCTTTCATCTCCCTGCACACAGAGGAACCTGCTTCGCTGTGTCACGGCACACTTGGCATGCCCTCCTCTCCTGCGATGTGCCTTTTATTTTCCTTGCAGTTTTGTTAGCCGTGCATAACCCCTTCACTTTTAGCCCCCCCCCCGCTCGGCAATTCCACGCTCGGGCCCAACAGCCCCAGGTGCGTAAGGCCATTTTGCTCAACACGGTTTACTTACAGCACAGGCCTTTTCAGATGCCTCTGTTTCCACCTCTGTTTCCTCTGTGAGAGTGGCTTAACATGATAAGTGTTTTGAACTTTAATTCCATGGAGAAACTAACTATAGGGCATATTTAGGTACATTATAATAAAATATCATAATGTTGTATCATAAAGTGCCGTTCTTCAGTCCCACGCTTTATTGATCCAATCATCCACCTTGACCTCCTTGACCTCCTCCTCCTCCTCCTCCTCCTCCTACCAGACTTCCTCCTCTGCACACTGGACATGAGTTATAATTCCCGCCGCCGCTAGAGCTGTACATTTTTCCACTTCAACGTAAACAAAGGTAATTTCTGACGAATTATTGATAGGACCGGTGCGGCAGTTTCTCTTGGAAGGACAGTCTGCAAACATGAGCAGCGGTTTCGGACAAATTCCTTCACCATTCAGCAACGAATGCAGAAGTAAGGACTCGGATAAGTGTCCGATGCCAATAGGTAGTGCTGCATCTGGTGTGCTTTCCATAGGAAGACAATAGCTCAGTTGGCAGCCATAGAAGTAACTCTGAGACAATGGAGGTTATCTGTCCGATTTTCAGTATTGGCTGGGACATCGTAGGATCACAGAGTTGTCAGTCAACTCTTGTTTTTTTCTTCTTCTTGCAGAACAAAAGAACTTGCAACTAACTGATGTCTAATGATGCAGACAGTGCGACCGAAAGAGAATCTGTCAGACAAAATCTCATTTAACCTTCTCTCAATTGCAACAAAAAAAAGTCAAATGTCTCTCTGTTTCAGTCACTTTCCTTTTATTCCTGGCCTTGCCTTTTCATTGATGATAAAATACTGTATTTGGGTATGCAATGGTCAGAGAGAGAGAAGGAAAGAGAGAGAGAGAGAGAGAGAGAGATACTGAGTGTGAACTGAAAGCGGATGTGGTTTCTCAGTTGAGACGGGAAAAATGAGACAGAAACACATCCAGCCAAAAACTGCATCTGTGCACAACAGATGCAGTGTGTGTGTGTGTGTGTGTGTGTGTATATCCTTTGCCATCCTCACAATCACAATGACTGGACGGATATTTCTTGATGGAATGTCCAGAAAGTAATAAAAATCGTCCTCGTCCCGGCTACGGGTGTGTTTGTGTTTTTGTGTGTGTGTGTGTGTGTGTGTGTGTGTGTGTGTGTGTGTGTGCCCTTCCAGCAGAGTAGGCCCACTGTGATTGAGTGTGCTCACAAGATAAACAGAGCAGTAATTTAACAGAGGAAATGACACCCCACCACCCATTTCTCCCGCTGTCTCACTCCTCACCTCCGCTATTCCTCATTCTTCCTTCAGTCCATCCACCTCGCTCTCCCGCTTGTCTTCTTCATCCCTCCTCTTCCCCGGTGCCCTCATCACTGCTTCTCTCTTCTGAATTTGACTGGTTTGTTCTTGAAATGTTTTATTCAAATAATTTCAGTTCAGTTCAGTTCAATTATCAACTGACTGTTTAGTTATTTATTTCTCTTTTTGTGATGTTTTCTGTTTTCATCATCCCCCTTTGCTTCTGTGACACAGAAAATTCCCCCAGAGTGGGACCAATAAAGGATTATATTATCTTATCTTTATTATTATTGATACACTTTATTTGGTGATTTGATCTTTGTCTTTTAGCAAGACACTGAACCCCATATCGAGTCAGGCAATACACAAATTGTAACTCGCTTTGTCTACTAAGGTACAGTAGATAATTGCATTCATTCTCTACTTTAGGTTATTCAAATCAAAAACTAATCCAAAAACAATCTAAAGCTCAAAATAGAAGGCCTGAAGTGCTATACTCCTCATAAAATGCCTGTAATGTATAAGGTGCAGTAGCTTTTATTCATGCCACATTTTTGAAAATGTATGAACCGAGAAAGCAGCTCAGCTGTACGAGTCTTGTGTTGAACGAGTCTTGTTTTGAAGACTTCTTCACTGGCCTCATTTCCTTCTCGAAAAGAAAAAGAAAAGAAGACGCTTCTCAAAGTGCTAAGAGCGGAGCACTTTTTTCCCCTCAAAGTGCCAGTGTGATTTAAGTTAACCAAGTAAACCAATTTAACCCAAAGAGCTTTGTGCTTCCAGTAGTCCCATACCGTTGCATAGCAACAGTATGAACCATGACTAGCCATTTCCCCAAGCATCTGCTGAGTGTTGCTGCTAGCTAAAAAAACAAACCAAAAAAAAGGTGCTTGGTGGACACAAGCTCATGTCTCTATTCGATTACCAAATCTGATTTGTTTGTATTCATTCCAAGTCCGAGATATGCCTCTCGCTCCCAGAGACAGTGACTCTCTGCGTCTGCATGAACGGTCTTGATGTTTTCTTACCCAAATTTATGAGAGTACAATAGGGGCCTTCACACATTTTTTCAATTCAACTGGACAAGTTTCACTTGATTTCTTTTTAACTTTAATAATGAAATGATGAAACTAAATTAAATTAAATACGGTATGTTATATAATTGGTATAGTAACATCTTATACTGTACCGTGCAGGCATCAGCAGAGCACTTGCCATCACTCTCTAGTAAAGAAACAAAACAAAATAGTAAGTTCTTTCACAGCCACAATAAACAAGCAATGCATAGCACCAGCGGGACAGACTGACATCATCTGCACTCGTTGGCTTATTTCATCAGCAGATCGATCGGTATTCACGGACAAAACATTGTCGTGCGATTGTGCGATGCCCACACAACCATCAAAAGTTGTGACCAAAACTGTATTTTCTAACCAACCAACCAACCGACTGCTGAGCTCCCAGCCTTGGTGAAGACAGACTGTCTTCGACAGCAGGTTTGGGAATCCCAACACAAAACATTAATCATTAAAGAAAACATGTGAACAAAACTTGTCTGGCGATGACAAGTTACTTCCGATTCGAATGTAGTTGTCTCGGACTAAAACGAGCTCCAGAGAACAATTTGAGAAAGTGGGTTGAAAATGTTGCTCAGTACAACCGCTGAGAGACTAATTAAAAAGTGATCACTGAATGATGTTGCATACTTTGCAGGATTGGAGGGTGGCTAGTCGACGTATAGTAAGTCGTCTGCCTGATAATGTTTCAGGTGGATCCGACGGGTAGGCTGCAGAGCGAGTGTTTAAACACGGGCCCCTTTACAGTAAGACCCAGCACATTGCGCTGCCAAGCGTGAAGCAAGTGTCCTTACGAGTTTCCGACCGTCACAGTTGTCATTTTCCTGTTCAGCGGCTGCTTAACTAGCGAATGCACTTGCCACCACCTGAGTGCCCATGGCCAATGAGGTGCGATGAGGTGCATGAGGGCGCATTTGTATCTCGAGGCAGCGGAAACCGACTGGACTTTTGGCCAACGAAAACCTCAGTGGTGCCGTATATCAATGTCATCTCATGGCACGCTGTGAAGATTGTAATATGCATATATGCAGTAGGTGCATAGGTGTGTGCACAACACATATACTGTACACCCTGTTTGTTACACACACACACAGACAGCGAAATCTGCCCGTGGGCCATATGAAAGTGTTGTCTCAGCAGAGAAACTCTAACTACCTGGCAAATCCCCCAAGGTACGAGCACACGTGGCTTTTAAAGGAAATGCGAGAAGGCACTCTGATTGGTTTATTGCATGTTGTGCCCAGGACAAACCAATGACTAATTAAGAGACTCAAGTACTGTTGATTAATCATCAAGAGACTAAACAAACCCTTTTGAACGGCGCCTTTTATTCCCAGCAACTTCCGATTTTGACCCTCAATGCACTTGCGACATGTTGATCATTTAACCATACTCTTGTTTAAACAGGATGAAAGGTTACCAGGCAACAAGGCAAACCCTGCTTCTGCACAGAATGTATTTATTTGGTGCTTTTGTTGTCCTATTGTCAGACGTCCACATCACTGCGGGAAGCATGAAGAGAGTTAGGTGTTTATTGTGGGTCAGTAATGTGCAAGACCTTGACTATTAAGGTTGAGGATTACTCTACTAAATTCCCTCAATCCCCGTTGCTCTAGTAACTACATCAGATGGAACAAAAAAACAAAGATAGATGCTTGTTTTCTTTTTTTACTTTTAATTAATTATTTCTCATAGTTTGCTTTGTGTAGGCTTTGATATTTTATCCTTTGTCTGTTCACCTAACATTGTGATGCCTTGATTTTTAATTGGTGCGCACTTGACGCACAAAACACACTCTGGAGTGATCAGAATGATGTAATCAGCCATATCCAGGATCAGATTGTCAGGGGCAACCCTGCCACGTACGTTCGTCTCCTGCTCCAATGTTCTCCTGGAATTTTAGTAACCACAGGCTTGAATTAAAAAATAAATGTAAGTTAGCAAGTAGGTTAGTATAATGTAAGTACAATGAGAAGAAGAGACACATTTAGAGTAAAATAGAGGATAAAACACTGTATGCATCGGGGCTGGGATACGTGGTCGCAGGCGTAGGTGGACGTGCAGTGGATGAGCTCTCAGTCAGGCCCACGCCCCGCTCCTCCAAATATGGTTTCTTGTTTAAAAAAATACCGATGGCGCTGGTCAAAACAAAATGCTATACTCGAGGCTTCAAAACGGCAGATCACAAACCAATGTGTCTAAGCCCTATAACAGACTGAACAACACATAAAAGACAAACTCTGATCCTAATCTGCAGAAACCCTTCAAAGAATTCCACTGCCCACATAACTATTTAGACCAACCTATAAAACACAACTGGGAATCTATAATATTTTGTAAGTTGTCTTTGGTTTATGAGTGCAATTTTGCAATGTTGCCCTTTCTCGATGACGGAATTATGAACTGGTGCCAAAAAGTCTTACATCTCTAAAGGTTGCTGCACGCTCTTCAGTGTCATTTCTTTTACAAAATACCTCAATTCACATTTTGCACGTTTTCTGAGGCGCTCACCCGGAGAATTAAAACGAGTTCCGGCGTGATGGTCAAACACTTTGCGACACACTGCAAACCTAAGGTTGTTATTATAGAGCAGTCAGTCAAAATGCTGGGGCAGCCCTGGTGAATTAACCATGCAAAACATGTTCAAATGTCGAAACTACACCGAGGACCGGGCTGGCTCGAGTGTGGCTATAGGGGATAGCAATGAGTTCTCTCAACATCCACTGCTGAGGTTTCACTGAACAAGGGATGCAATCTTCAGGGCTCCAGTGAAGCTATTCACGGCGTAGAGATTAAAACAGAAAAGGTCGCACGGAGAGGCCTCGAATGAATGAATGAATGAATGAATGAATGAATGGTGACATGATAAAAAAAGAAAATAAGGGAATTCCTATTTAATTTACTTAGATATTTTTTTTGGAAAAAAGAGTGTAAATATTTACATCCCAAAGATCTGCACTTTAATAAGCAATAATGTCTTTTTTTCTCAGGGAATCACACTTTTAGGGCGAAGTCCACCATTTAAAGCGTCTTTTCCACTGCTATGCATTTTTCAAGGGGGAGATTCTCGAGGTTCCGATTAACGAGAATCGAGCTCTGTGTTGGACGGTAACATCCGATCATCTTGACAGTCAAGTATACAAGGCTAAAACGTTAATCATAGTGCAAGATAGAATGGTTAGAAAACACCATCACACTTCTCAGAAAGAGTAATAGAAAAACACAAAGCAAAACCCTGACAACTGAAACCCAGTGTAACAGAAGATGAGTCAGAGCAGGGTCTGAAATGTGAGGTCCTGGACAGATGAAAATCAAGGTTCAACGTTTCCCATGAACACATTTACACTGTATGATGTCGAAGAAAGCCAGTTTTCGATTAAGGTAAAAAATGAGTGTATTCAATGAACTGCTGACATAATGGATATAAACAACAGTGAATAGCAGTGATGAATACGCACTTTCAGAGAATCAAATTCAGTGTCTTAAGTGCTGCAACCCTCCGGTTTTATGATAACATTTTTTTTTATGACAATTGAAATTTATTCATTTAAAATCAACTATGACAGTCAGAATGTTATCAAATGCCCATGTGCATCCAACGGCTACGACGTGTATAAATACTCCGCGGCTATTGGACAGGTTTACAAGATAGAAAGCTTCTAAAATAATTCTCTTTTCATTTATTCTTCACACATTGTCTTTCAGTGAAGTTAAAAGAAACAATTTCCCTGTTCAATACAGTGAAAAAAGTTTATCAGAGGCGTACCGCAGCAGAATGTCCCAGTTACAAAGCTGTCTGAGACACTGTTCCCCTTGACAGAGAAATTCTTTAAAAAAGACATTGTAAAACAGTTTTGTTTTTTTTCATTTTCTTCAGCTTAGACATTGCGGCAGCTATTACTGTTAATTAGCAGTATATAGCCACAGTGCAGAAAAGACATGAAGAGGTGCAGTTTAGCACATGCTCAGTAACCCACCAGTTTACAAGGAACTTGGACCAAACCATTGACAATGACTAGTGGTCGCCGGAAAGCTTCTCACTCACAAGTGTTAGACGAGGACTTTGTCGTTACGAGCCTGGCTCACACAGCAGGAGGGCACACTATACACAACAAATGAACAGGAAAAACTCAAACCAGCGTCAACAGCTTTCCTTTGCCATTTTGGTATAAAGTGCTCGTATCTTTGTGCATCTTAATTGCAGGGCTCAGTTAACTAATTGTTCTTCGCCTCCATGTTATACAGTGACAGTGCAGCAATTTGCCTATAGCTGAAACCCTGCTATTTACATACATCGCTGGGCTCGTGCACTACACGCACATCGTCACTCATGTGGAGACGCACATTCGGACCCTTATCTGCACATCAAGCTTTCAGGAGCTGTGTTTGATAATGACTCGGGCTCTCGCTTTCTTCGGGCTAAGCTGTTTGTACGCAGATAACCGCAAAACAAGCAGTGCAGATAATTGCACACACAACATGACATATGGAGACAAATGTGCACAGACATGTGCGGGACATGAACAATCGCTTAGATGGATGGTCGGCTGAGCACAAGAGCAGGAGCACACACGTACGCAGATTCAGTGAACACTGGAGTTGTTTTCCGCCTTTACTCTGCCGGAGAGAAAATATCCCTCCTTGTTACAAATGATGAAGAAAGACATGCTTCCCAGCTTAATGTGCAGTTAGTGTCATGCGTGTCTATTCACTATCTGGTTCACCCGTCTCCCGTTTCCTCTCAGTTGGCAGCATTGTAGCATTGTGGCATCCACGGCAGGCCGACACTCACAAGGTCTATGAGCTTGAAACGCAGAAGTCTCCTCATGAAAAATAGATTTGCTCTATAAAAAGAAAACCTACAATCTATAGCCTCCAGTCTTTTATAGTTTGTTTCTAAAAAAACAGTGGAAGTGATTTGGATGAGTTTGCAGAGTAATGGCACTCAGCGCCTCTAATACCACCTGACACGGAAAAAAAAGGGACTTAGCTGCTAATTTGGCCTACCGCTGCGTCACATTGCTGGTATGGTAAAACAGATTGCAACACGACTTTGCAACAAACAACAGATGCATTACATCAAAAATAATGAATGACAAAATGTCTCTTCTCTTATTCAGCAAATCTTTTGAATGGTGGGGGAGATATGAGGTGGACTCAAATCTACATTGGAGGGGTTCACAGTAAGCGGCTGTAAAAGAAACGTGCCAGACATGTATTTATCAGACCATGGGATCCGCTTTGGGCTGATAATACGAGGCATAACAAAGTCATCCCAAACACCTTCCATACTGCACTTACATGGGTGCTCAGCAATCCAACCGCCAAGCTCGCTGGCGATGGGGTGAGTGGTTGTCGAGAAAATCGAAGGACGGAGACGGAAAAAGACAGAAAGAAAGACAGAGACATCGGGACTTATTAGAATGGCCAAGTTTCCGCAAAGAGATCCTTAAACTCTTGACAATATATCAAACAGCCACGTCATTAAGTCCTTTTTTTGAATGTATTTTCTTATGATGAATGGGTTTATCTTAGCTTGTGAAAAAAAAATACTGTGAAATTAAACTGTAGGAAAATGTTCAATCTGATCATTCCTTCAGCTTTGAACAAAAAAAACAAAAAACTCCTGCAGTGCAAAAGACCTTTGTCATGTAAATGTTTCATCATGACTAATATTTATGTCCTTAACGGTGGTTTAGTTATGGTCGAATTAAGCAGAATGAAATCCTGTCCGCCCGATTGAAGCTGGTATTTCAAAGGCCCAGAGGAGATGATGTGTCACAGGCGCTGTCCATGGTGCTGACTCTTTAACCCACCCCGAGGAGGCACATGCTGAAGAATGTCCTCGCAGGCCTTTCTGTCTGTGGGTGACCGTTACCACCACACTAACTGAGGTCATCAGTCTCTGCCCCCGAGCCACGATCAAACCGTAGCCCTGTCAACACACTTTCAGCCACTTATTTCTGTTGCCTCACACTTATTTTAAATGATACAGTTACTGTGATATATCTGTGCGAAATCAAATGTGCATGCGTGTGTCCCCTGTGCTCTCTCGACAGTCCTCTTAGTCCTGGGATATCACACAACAAGAACACTGAATTTATCCCCGAGGAAGTTACTGTTTGAGTTCAGAGTAAAATCACTCAACCGCGGGCCGTCATCAAAACACAGCACTTCACGTGGACCCGTTTACAGAAACACTATGTTAAAGGTTACACTGATGCCATTCATCATTGGAAAGCTAAGATTCTCAGAACTATTTATATATATATTTATACATACATGTGCCCCCGGATGGATATGATACAGATTAGAAATAATAATAACATAGCTCAAAAGATACCTACAGCTGTGGATCAACTACATTTACTACTATCTAATCACTATGAAATAAAGTGCAATTATTCTAAATGACTAAATTAAGTCCTGGATCCTGTGGCCATGTACTACAAAAACTCTCTAACTCTCTCTCTCTCTCTCTCTCTCTCTCTTTCCCTCTGCAGATCTAATATCCCTCTCTCCTTCTCCCCACACGACTGCTCTGACGAAATTACCTTCCCATATGGAGAATATTACTCCAGTATGCCATCTGTACTATCATCCTATCATCCCCTTGAGCGTGTGACTGTGTGACCGTCTGTCTGTCTGTCTGTGTCTGTGTGTGTGTGTGTGTGTGTGTGTGTGTGTGTGTGTGTGTGTGTGTGTGTGTGTGTGTGTGTGTGTGTGCGTGCGTGCGTGCGTGCGTGCGTGCGTGCGTGCGTGCGAGGACTAGAGCCTGTGGGAGAATGAGCAAAGAGAGAGAAAGACGTGTGTCTGTGTGCATACCCATACTGGTGGGGAGATGGATTCAGTGCATGTGCACCGTTGCCAGTAATTCACAGTCTGTGTAACTGCCGTGATAAAACACAGAGTAAAAAAATCCCAAGCAGAGCCGATCGTCGTAGTCGGTGCTCCTTGTCCGTGCGAGAGTTTTCATGACTCTGTAACTGTCTCACAAACACAATTATCATTTCATGCATATATAGTGACGACAGCTGAACAGTATTTCCTAGAGCGCCGGGCAGAAGACAACGCGTTATATCACAAAGAAGGTAAAACATTGTTTGCTTTTTTTACCCAGAAGACAGATGCGATCGTGACGGCAACACAGATCTGTACATGCACATAGACAGCTGTGAACTGTTGCCAGTTAGTTTCATCTCAGTCTCTCCCTATCTCATCCGCTCTGGTCTCAAGCAGAGACCAAACATTCTCCTGACCCAAATCTTTCCTTTCTAGTCGAGTCTCACCTACTGCCTTACAAACAACAAAATGCTGTCTGGGGTAATACTCCTCTCCTCGCCGTCTCTAATGAAGAAGGAATGAAAGGACGAAAACAAAGAGGTTGCAAAGCTAAATTAAATCGAGAAAAACCATCGGGCTCCGTCTTGACACAACAAACACACTCCCACACGGTGTGACGTTTCCGTATGGGAGTTCCATATGTGTAACTACTAACTGCATGTTAAAAAAAGCTATTTGCCGTAGCTTAGGGCCTCAGAGTGGATTCTTTCCCTCCAGCGCCGCGGTCCACAGACAATGACATAGAGCGGCATTTGGCTTTGTGGGTTTAAAAAACAGTATGTGTGCAGCGGACAGATGGATGGATGGACACAGGCTATACACAGAGACGGAATTCTAGATGCACGAATTTATCCTTGACTTGCAATATTTAGATAATTGGTCTAGATAGTTACACAGTCCCAAACGGCGAGATTAATGTGGAACGGGCAGTGAGCAGTGCCCCGCTACCTTGAGAAAAATCAGAGGGAGAAACCGACCCCCCCCCCGAAAAAACAACAGCAGTGGAGTCCTCCGGGCAGTTGGTGATCCCATTTAGTAAGCACCCTCTGGTGACTCCTCCAACTAAAAGGGCCCCAGATGGGAAGGCTGCGACCTTGTTCTGAACTCTGTCTGCACGGCCAAGAGGTAATGTGGCTGCTCAGCTAGTTTACATTTCCCAACTCTCTAAATGGAGTCATCGCAGAATCAACGTGTCACTGCGATTATCGCGCAGACCCACCGCGCTTGACACACACGGGGTTTAACGGGACTATTTTACTTTCACCGGGGGTTATTCCCAAGTTCTCATTTAAGCGGGAGCAAATCCGCTTTAATTCTCTTTTTGAATTAGTCCGCAATCAAGTTGTATTGTGAAGATGCCGTCTCCATGGGCTTTACCATAAGGGGGGGAGGGAAAGCCTCATGCTTGAAAGGTCACTGCGACAAATACAAATCCCATCAGAAATCTTTCAACTGGAGGAGTAGGCTCTTCTCGCACATTTTTGTCAGATGAGATAAGAAGCTTATTGTGGTTTACAATGAGAGGAAACATGCTCGGGTGCATTGTCGCTGAAGTAATTGAGAGCCGTACTCGAGTGTTAATGCTAATGTTGTCCCAGCTTCAGGAGATTTTTGATAATGGGCAGCAAGGGGTTAATGGAGGAATATGGTGATCGTTAACCACATTAAATTCATCTCCTCCAATCTTTCAGAGATAGGGCAGCAGTTTATGATTGCTTTCATAATTACAACGCACAGGATACAAAGATAGCCCACAGTCACAGGGCGCGTGGACGTCCTGTGAGCACCAAGATCATGAGCAGGGTGAACACAACCACTGACGGAAGACGCATTCAGATGCTTCACTTAACTAAAAGGAGCGAGGCCACTGTGAGTGAAATCACACATTTAAGATATGGCTTTCTATTTCACTGGAGTAAATAAACAAAAGAATCATCATCATTATTGATTTGGTCCAACCGATGCATTAA